>NC_062527.1:14424310-14429310 GCF_022655615.1 Tachysurus fulvidraco
TTTAAAGCGTGAAACCGTCTTAATGTTTCAGAATATTCTTTTATTAGTATTGAAAACTGTCATTAGTATGTTTCATATTTACACCTCTAGGCATGGGTTGGTCATGGGTTCTAGCTTTTATGGTCATGGGCAATCTCAAATCTTCTAAGAGTAAAACAAGTTCCCTTTAACTGTCAGGTTTAAGGTTTAGATTTAGGTGTAGTGTTAATTTTAATTGTTCTGATTATTAATTGAAAGGTCCTCACAAGGCCAGTAAGGCATCTGTTTGTGTGTGTGTGTGTGTGTGTGTGTGTGTGTGTGTGTGTGTGTGTGTGTGTGTGTGTGTGTGTGTGTGTGTGTGTGTGTGTGTGTGTGTGTGTATGTATGTGTATGTGTGTGTGTGTGTGTGTGTATATGTGTGTATATGTGTGTATGTGTGTGTGTTCTGTTCTTTCTCAGTACTGTTCCTCTAATTAGGATAAAACACAGCAACAGCTATTAGAAGAGATTTTTATAGGTAGATGAAGGACAGAGTAAGCATGCTATGTTGGGCAGTTTAGTGTGTGTGTTTGTGTGTGGTGTGTGTGTGTGCTTGTGTACATATATGTGGTGTTTTGCTGTTTCTGGGCAGCGGCATCAAAACACATCAGACAGACAGATCACTCTGCCGGGGGAAAGATGAATGAAAAGAAGAACAGCATGAAGATCATAACAGATTCCTCCTTGTCAAATAGAGAGATGGGGAGAGACTGAGACAGAGAAAGAGACAGATTAATTTGATTCTTGTCATTGTGTTGGTTGCATTTATACCTTCCCTACAGAAAGCTGAATCACCTACAGGAAGGAAATCTAGAGAGAGAGTGTGTGTATGCATGTGTGTATGAGCGAGGGAGACAGACAGACAGACAGGTTAATTGATGCCTAATAATATTTTTCTGTTTATTCATAAGATCCTTAAAATTTTTTCTAAAAAAGTTTCTTCTATTAGATTTTATCCTTTTTAAGTGTTAAGTAGCTGCATGTGTACAGTAGGGGCTCAGTGAGATCTCTCTCTCTCTCTCTCTCTCTCTCTCTCTCTCTCTCACACACGCTTTCTCTCTCTATCTATCTCTCTCACACACACACACACAATGCAAGACTGAGTGGGCAAAGTGGAGTGAATGTGGGTTTAGACAGACAGACAGACAGACAGACTAACTGATGCCTCATACTCATCTCAGGACAGGGTAAAGCTTCAGATCTACTCTATAAAAGCAGTTACTGAACAGTTTCTGTTTAATCATAAGTTTCTTAAAAAATATACTCTGTTAGTTTCTTCTATTAGAATTTTCCTTTTTTAAGCGTTAAGTAGCTGCATGTGTACAGTAGGGGCTCAGTGAGATACGAGGGGTCTCTCCCTTTCTCTCTCTCTCTCTCTCTCTCTCTCTCTCTCTCTCTCTCTCTCTCTCTCTCTCACACACACACTCACACACACACAAAATGCAAGACCGAATCATTCCAAAGCATGTCGTGAAGCCTGATCCCAGTCCTGTTCACTCCACACTTTACAAACTCAATTACTTCCTCTGAGTGACATTTATTTTCATAATGAATGCTGAAATTGGTATTATGTATATTTCTGCTGTAATTATTATTTATTGTTCTCTGTTGTTACTGATTTATTGTTAATGTTCATCTTTTATGGTGTTATTGCTGTTCTATCTGTTCTCCTGATCCTTTATTTTGATAATATTGTACAATACACAATCAACTCTCTAAAGCTACTTGAAATTGAATTGAAAGTGATTGTTGGTAAGAGATATGCTCCATGATGTCTTACCCTGTCAAAGAAAATAACCACATGCTTGTCCACATGGGGGGAAAAAAATGAAAGAAGGGCAATTAACACTCATCAATCACTTTCATTGTGTGTGTTTCAGGGTGGAGGAAAGCTTTAAGACATTGTTCTGGTCCATTTTTGGCTTGTCTGAGGTGATCTCAGTTGTTCTGAAGTACGACCATAAGTTTATCGAGAACATCGGCTACGTGCTGTACGGAGTGTATAACGTGACCATGGTGGTGGTGCTGCTCAACATGCTCATAGCAATGATAAACAACTCTTACCAGGAAATAGAGGTGAGAATTCAGTTGGCAGTAACAAATATCATCATTAATATCATATTAAAGGCTCTGTTTTCGTGCATTGAGCATATTGTTGACTGTATTGAGCACAAGCCAATTTGCTTTACATGGTCAGAAATGACCGTGTCTCTGCTGAACTGAGTGGAGCGACAATCTGGCATTTTAAACCCACACTGGTTCAAAATGCCACTGGCAATCATTACAGCATCCCAAGTAGTGCATTCACATAACCATATCAGTATTTATCTGGCATGAAAAGATTTTTTTATATTTTTCAATTGCGATAAATACTGTAACATATATAAAAATGTCCAGCACTGACAGGAGTGGCAGCTTGTCCAGGAGCTCTGTCTGTGTTGTGTGTTTATTTAACTTATTTATAACTTTTAGGCTCTTTCTTCCTTCCTTCCTTACTTTCTTCCTTAGTTACTTATTTAACCTTAACATTACACATGTTTTGTAAGACCATATATATATATCAATATCCTATTGATATGTGTGTTTATCGGCAACATTAACATATCTATCTATCTATCTATCTATCTATCTATCTATCTATCTATCTATCTATCTGTTATACTGTATATCACCCTGCTTCAAAATATAGTATAGAGTCAATCGCAAGTCTGATTTATTTGACCTAATTATTTCTTACTCCAAACTTAGTTAATACATCAAATTGAAACAAGCCACTTGTTGATCAATTGTATTAAAAATTGTGAAATAAAATAATATGTCACACTAAACTAATTGTTATTGTCATCCTGAAGACGAACATGTGAGTGAAGACGTCCCGCAGTTAGCTGTTTATTTCTAGCACTAACAAAAACTGAATCAAAACAGTTTAATCCAGATGTAGGTTTACTTCCCTATAAGAGCATACAGTACCAAAGGCCTCAGTGGCAAGGATTCTGTTGAGATAACATAAGTAGGAGGTTTAAAACATGTAGATAGGATGTTTGCTGTGAATCCTGGAATGAGTTCTTTATGATTACAGCAGCAGTTAGATGATATATGTCTAGAACATCCGGGTGAGATTATCCACTAAAGCAATAATGCAAATCTGAATGCCTCCATCTCAGTCATTTATAGACACCCCAATAGACTTTCACACCATTCATGCATTAGCGCCCTCTTCATGATAAAAAAAAAAAAACAGCATGAATGTACATGTGCTGTGGTGGAATTTGGAGATTTCTGATCTTGTTCATATATACTGTTACATAATTTTGAAAGGCAACATGAATTACAAACTAAGAGACATTTATACAGGAAGATCAGGAGGTTCTGATGAATGCAGAGAGTGCAATAGGTTGGGGGGGGGTGTTAGTTGCTGGGGGATTGTACTAGTTCTGACGTGCTCCTTTATTATTAAAGATTAAGCATTTATGTTTATTAATTAATTAATAAAGAAGCGTTTATTCACCTACTCATAAAGGATACACAAATGCTGGAGTTGACAAAACAGATTTAAATCAAACCTTGCTGTTGTTCTTCCTCCTGCCAGTAGCTCATATACAGTAGGAACACAGCTGTGATGCATCCGATGTGGCTTGACTGAGGTCTTGGCAATTACATGATGCATCCGGTGTGAACTCAGGGTGGGCATAAGCTGTTTTTGGATAGTATAAATCATTAGAGTATCCACATGAGGTCCATAACTACAGGAGGTGAGTCATACAGACAGAAAGTTCCAGATGAAGAAGCAGGAGGATGAGAGTTTGTATAAAGCATCAGGATGAGTTAGAGAGATCCTGAGAATGGTCTACATAATCAGGCTTCGTTATGAAAATGTCTCGCTCAGATTTTTGGAATGAGAGTATGTAGAGTTGATTTGATTTGATAATCACTTAACCATTTATCTTGATCGTGATTATTGTCAGTTTTTTTCTACAGTTTTGCCACTGTTTGTCAATGCTCAGTAAAATACAAGAAAGTGCCTATATCACAGTCCTGTTCTACCTGTGAAAAGTGAAAATCTAACTTGTGATTTATGTTACCTCCTAGTCATTAAATCTATTTTAAATGTATCAGCCAAAAAATAATCACTTACAGAGGAAAATCAATACTTTATTAATGAGTGATGTTGCATTAAATGTGTTTTTATTAGTCACAGCTTTAAGCTCTTTACAAACATGATTAGCTATGGCTTACATATGGTTGCCTTTACACTGATTTCACTCATTTCTCTCACTGCTTTTCTCTCTCACCCCCCCCCCCCCTCTCTCTCTCTCTGTAGGAGGATGCTGATGTTGAGTGGAAGTTTGCTCGTGCTAAACTCTGGTTGTCTTATTTTGATGAAGGTCGCACACTGCCTGCTCCCTTTAACATGGTGCCCAGTCCTAAGTCCTTCTACTATCTGGCCTTACGCACCAAAGCATGTCTCGTGCACCTCTGTAAGGCCAAAAGTCATCGTCATGACAACGAGCTGGAGATGGGCATGCTCAACTCAAGACCAAAGGTTTGAGAAATGAAAAATGACTTATCTGTTCTTCCTATACAGTACACAGGTACTTCAGTACACAAGCATATCTTAACATTTTAAAGTCAAAATTTTCAATAATTCCTGTACTATGTTTGTTCTAACAATAGAAAGGTATAATTACAAATAAAATATATGGATATTTGGCAGACTAAACAGATACTGTACAGATTATGTCATTGTGGTACTCCCCTAATATATATTTACATAAGATATTCTGCATCTGTAGATACATACATTAATGTCACCTGTAATATTTTTGTAACTAAGTATTGGAGACATTTGACATAAAGTCAGGCAGATTTAATACTCTTAGGTTAAGCCAATTGTCACAGCGCTGCACTTGTGAGTGACAACAGGAGACACACACACACACACACACACACACACACACACACACACACACACACATAAACAT
>NC_062527.1:14434310-14559310 GCF_022655615.1 Tachysurus fulvidraco
ATATTGACACAATTTTTAAATGCTTTCTAATTGGGTAAAACAAGCTTTTCTGCTTCAATTCTCAAGAAAAAGACAAGCAATCACTGACAATTGCACTTGAGAAAATCATACTATGAAGAGAAATGTGTACTTCGGGTCCTAAAAACATCCATTTCCTCTACTTTGTGTGCTGCACTTTAAAGAAATGGACAAATTACAGTCATAGGGGATGAAACCGTATAGTGAATACTGCATCGTTTTTTTTGAATGATAAATAATCACACTATAGAAAACACAGCCTGTTGGTCTCAGCCCTTTATTTAGATTTCACTCATGATTTGCATTAATAATTCATGACTTTACTGAATGGAGAAAAGAAATTGCAATTTATTAAGATTTATACCACAGAGCTGTAAAATTGTCTATTTGGATGGGTCAGAAGCTGTTGAATGATTTTCATGCTGTTTTAGCGGCAGCTCTGATAGTACTGATGGCTAGAATTCACTCACGGGTTTAATGTGCTCACTCTAATACATTACTGTTTCAACAGCACCATATAGAGACCGCTCTATATACATGAACTGATGATAAACATTTTAAGAATTAAGGAAGAAGTTTCGATTTCTTGTTCAAGAAAATAACATTTTCATGTAAGAATATGATGAATATAAAGGTTCAATTCCCGCCTCCGCCTTGTGTGTGCAGAGTTTGCATGTTCTCCCCGTGCCTCGGGGGTTTCCTCCGGGTACTCCAGTTTCCTCCCCCGGTCCAAAAACATGCATAGTAGGTTGCGTGAGTGAATGAGAGTGTGTGTGTGCCCTGTGATGGGTTGGCACTCCGTCCAGGGTGTATCCTGCCTTGATGCCCGATGACGCCTGAGATAGGCACAGGCTCCCCGTGACCCGAGGTAGTTCGGATAAGCGTTAGAAAGTGAGTGAGTGAGTGAGTGAGAGTGTGTATTATTTCAGATTTTTCTATTGGTTGATTATTTCTCTCATTTTACGCATGTATTCCTTAAAAGAAACAAACTGATGTCCCAAGAGATTCTTGAGAGCTTGAAATGTGTAACAGCATCTAAAACAGACTAAAGAGTCTTCTAATTGATTTGGAATAATATAAAATGTATAAGAAATGTCAGATCAATTTGTGCATATTAGAAATCTTTTCACTTGTCTACAATATTTTTTGCTGCGTTGTTCATTATTAATAACAAACTGTCATTGTTAGAAAAGTGTAGAAGGATTAAAACCATGCTGTTTTGTAAAATAAACTTAACTCTGCTTTGGGTTGGATCACATCACCCCACTCCAAGTCTACAACAGCATGTCTGGTCATGTTTTAGTCTTTATTTACTCAAATGAAAGACTAAGCTTAAATTTGACTGAGGTGTATACAACGTCTTCTTTGTGTATACACGCAAATTTCTAGAAGGATTGTACAAGTTGATTTTTAGCTAATCTCTTTTCTTCGTCGTTTTTAACGAGCATCAGGAGTAAAGTTTGATTCAGTCTTTATTGTCGCATATAGCTACGGGGTAGCGTATGGATTTGAGAGCCATAATACGGCCATAATAATGAGTAGTATTTAGTAGGAACTTTACACTGAGCCTTTCTCCAGTAATGAGATTATTGTGTGTTATGTAATAAGATTTAAATAAGTTTTAATGAGGCATTTTAGAGGATAAAAGCCAGGGGTTTTTTTTTGTTGTTGGAGAAAAAGTTAACATTGAGTTGAGGATTTTGCTCAAATAATTGGGAAGAGCCGTGTGATTTGGAGGAGAGAGTTTGACATGGGAAAGGATTATCCCACATTCAGGGATGTGGGGCTGAAAGACAGCAACATGATGTGAACACAGATGAGAGATGTTGATCCCCTTTCCTCAGATTTTACGGTGCAGGTTATAGTGTCACCCAAGTTGAGTTTGAAGAAATTTCTTCACACAAAAACATACAAAGAAATTTAAACAAAATACGATTAGACTTGTGAAGTATTGTTGATGTTCTAGGCCAGTCTGTTTTTGCCATTTTATGCCAGAGGTCTAGATTATTAGACTTAATTTGTAGCTTTTCTAAAGTGTAGCTGCATAAAAAGCAATGAGTAGCATTTCATTATTTCCATGTGTTTGAATTATAGAGAAGTGCAGTGCATCCACAAGTCAACAGCCCCTGTAGCAGTAGCACTTCATTTCAAACTGTGGGCCATTTTGATGTTATCCTCTGGCTCGGGCTCCAGTCCCTTTCAATTAAGATAAGACAGAGTTCCTAAATTCTCCCACCTTCAGTGCAGGAGTGTAACCACGACCTTTTACAATGGTGTGCACAGGAGAAGCAGTATATATTTAAAGGAAAAAATATGAAGGAAATACACTGTAAAACAGACTGTTTGTCTGATTTATTTGTATACCACACAATTAAGCTTTTGTCCTCTAGCTCTCTTATGTTTTTCCTCTCCTTCACCAATATACAGTGCAAACACACCCTTATTTAATGTCTTTGTCTGTAGTGCACCCCTCTCTTTATTTTGACTTATCATAATAAGGGCTACAATTGAAGATATATAATATAACTCTGGAAAAGCTAATGTAAAAGCCTACTCTATGTTTTTTGATACAGTAATTACAGTTGGTTTGGTAGAAAGTAATTAGACCTTGGTTTGATAGAATTATCCAGGTTGAATAAAGACTGAACACTTTAAGCAAAGAGCTATACATGAATTCTCAAGCCAAAATATGGGTATGATAGTTAACAAGCTAATTCTTATGCTAAATTGAAGCTAGCAACATTACACAATTTAACTGAGTTTATTTTAACCCTTATTTAGCTGATTGAGAATGAATGTATTGGATTTAATCAGGAATGAACTGCTTTCACATTCAACCATTTCGGCATAGCCAGTTAATGAAGTTAAAATAAACGGTTTATTTAAATGAGACACTTTAATCTACTCACTATAATGCCAGTTTGTTGAGTTAAAATGGGATGTTTTTAAGCCAGATGCACTCTCAGAACAGGTACTAAAATAACTGCACCTTTTTATTTCTGCTTGTGTTACTCCCATGGGGACACATTTTGTGCCTTTAGTATGTATCTTTTACAATTAAAGGTGTATATAGTGTAGATTTAAGTCTTTGCTTTAATTAAAACTAAGTTTTTTCAATTTACACACCATAAATCGATGTAAAAGATATATATTTAAGTGTAAAAATGCTGTCCTCTTGAGAATACCAGTAGTGCTATTATTCTGAGAGTGTGTGTTATTTAACTGACTTAATATAATGAAATGTTTTAGCAATGATTTAGAAATTAAAGAAATAGAAGCAGAAATAAACACAGAATGTGAATATTGGCCAAAGGATAATTACTACAATAAGCTACTAATACCATAATATTCCATTTAAGGAATATACAATATATACTAAATTCTAATTATTCATGAAAATGTACCTCAGTGTCCTATCATGTCTTGATGACTACAAAGCTTAATGCTAAATAGCATAATGTGAATATCATGCAGGTTGCTGATATTCTGCATTGTGTACATCTGAAACACAATACTAGACTAACCTGAGCAAAATGATTTATGTAATTGCAAACCAGCATATCTTCAGTAAACTCATAACTCAAACTACACCCTGGAAAGAAAAAATAGACACATGACTGATTGTCAAGCCGTGAGCCAGATGTTGGTAATGAAGCAAAATAAAATGAATTATTTAAGACGACCAGTAGAGAGTTTTTTTTTTACTTCTTAAAACTTTGAAAGCTTTTTAAAATACTTAAAAGACAAAACTGACATCATAGCTTTTATATACTGAACAAATTCACATCTTTGAGAGTTGACGTGTGAACTTTCTGTTATGTTCGCATGAAATTCTAAGAATTGTCAAATGATTTACTCGACACAGTGAACAGTTAATTTCTCTTCTCAAATTAGACGGCTAGTAACTTCACTTGGGCCGATTTAAAGGGCCAAATGTAGTGAGTGGCTATAGACAGTGAGTAAGTGGCTATTTTCCAGTGGCCTGGAGCCAGAGGGTTTCTGTCATGTGATTTACATGTAAGATAAAATTAGTTTTATAAAAAATTCTAAAGTAATTGCAGTCTAATTATGAAAGGGCTTTGATCTTTAAGCAGAATCACACCATGAGAGAGGTGGGAAAACAGAGACAAGAGTAGAAACAGGGCATGTCGTATTGTGAATAATATGTGAATAATCATGTGAATAACATGATTTAAAAGGAAATAAAAGAAAAAGAGAAAACCACTGTGACATTTCCAGGGTTTTGTAGCCTGTACAAAAAGAAAAAAAACGAACTGTCTTACTTGATGATAACAATTATTAACACACACACACATCTATATTCAATATCCTGAAAGTCTTGATCTGTCACTGCACTCCTCCTCTACGCTAATCTTTAATAGGCTGTCTAATTAACTCAGTACAAAGTCTATTCTCAGCCTGTAATGCTTACTCCACTCTTGCAAATTGGGTCATGCTACTTTCACTTCAACCATGGATATTTCTTTAAATGTACATTGGATATGTGTTTATTATTATGATTGTGTGTTATTATTTACCACTGGAGGTCAAGAGCACAATATTCTTAATCTACAAGTTGAGATTTTTTTTTTTCATATTTCCATATTCTCATTTCTTCATCTCCAATGAAAAACCTCAAAGTTAACCACAAAGTAAATGTGTAGGCTAGTATGAACTTAACTGAGGACATTTTAAACCATTATAAACCAGACGCAACAAGCATGCCACTTCTGCCGAGCTACAATACAATACTCTGCTGATAAGGGTAGCATTTTAAACCATGTAGCACTCATGAATACGCAAACTACAATCCTGCATTATTCTTTCATTTTCTTTGCACACCATGCCTATAAAAAATATCTACAAAATTCCCCACACATACAATGCAACTTTTCTGACTGGCAGCTTGTATAAAAACTGCAGTACTCTGTCTTTCCGACATGTTTTGATGCTGCTGTCAGTCCTAATGTAATCTGACCCGCCCACTACTTAAGCTACTGTTATAGCTTTATAAAGCTAAATAGTAATATATTTCTTGGTAAATGTGTATGAAATGAATATATTTTCATAGCTGTGTTATCAGAAATTCTCAATCTTTTTAAATCACATTCAAACCTACAGTATGAGGTCGTATATAACAGTGCTGTGTTTTTGAACGTCACCCTTCAGTGTGCGTGGGCATATCACTTCGTGTTTCCTTTACCTCACCTACACATCTCCTGGAGAAAACCCAGTATTTATTCGCCTTCTTGCTCTCATCATAAACAGCTCACAGCTGTTGGTCTCCCGAGCAAATCATCTCTACACTGAAGCCTTGTGCTGCTAATTTGTTCATTTTATCCCTGCAGTAACTTTGGGCTCTTTAACAGATATCATAATTTTGTTGTTATTGTTGGTGTTTGTGTTTTATACATGTGAATTTAATTATTAGGAAAATGCGAATGGTTTCAGAGCAGAAATGTGTTGACACAAATTACCATACTAATTATCAGTGTGTACCACCACGTTGTTAGATTTTCAGTGCAAGAACGCTATAAAAATGAGGTTGAAAAGAAAAGCCCCTTACTCCCTTATTAACATATCATATCATTTTACAATTATTAATATAATGTGTTGTTTACATTTTCTCCCACACAATTTGTTTAGTTTCACATAGAGGGTTTATTTTTCATAAAATTCATTACTGCACATTACTCAAATAGCACACTAGCACATGTGCACTTTCACAATATTGTTTTTTTTTTTAATTCATGTGGGAAAACATACAGTACATACACTTGCATGTAAAATGCGTTTCTTTTACTTCCTTACTTTTACTTTTACTAAGTTCTGATGCCATATTGTTAGCATGTTAGCCATTACACCATGCACGCTGAAAATATTTAACGTCTTGATTATTTCCTAATTCAGCATTTTTGCGTTGTTTAGTTATAAAGATAACACTGACACGTCAATATCAAGTCTGTATGATTTAATACACCGATTAGAAACCGTATTAATGTGTTAAATGGGTTTATAATTGATATATGCTCTCTCAATTAATATAATAAGACTTGATATAAAATTACCCAATAATCGGGTAAATTATTAAAGTGTAAGCTTTCAGAATAGGTTCTAACTGGTAATATCTAGCTGTTTTTTAGTGTCATTATTTTAAATACCCAGGAGAGCTTCGTGGTCAGGTCTGATAGAACAAAAGTGGCTATAACGTCCTCATAACAGCATTAAACTTGCAAATTTGAGGATTGTATTCAGTGTTTCATATCTACAGCGAGAATGAAATTCTATTTGTTCATTTCAATTGTTTATATCCACTTTTCAAAGTCTTTTCCTGTCAACAAACTGGATTCGACTCACCTTACGGCCAAGTACAGTAAAAAGGGTATCGGGCTGTTTGCTCTATGCTTTCTTCTGCAGAGGAGAAAATCAGCTTAACTCATTCTAATTGATTACTATGTTTTCTCAGTATCATTGCAATGACTGTGTGAAAGCCATCTCACTGCCCTGATTCACATTCTTATGTATTAGACATCTCTATTGTGAACAGATCTCTGTGATGAAATGACTCACACACATTTTCCAAATCAATAACGTCACACGCGTGATCTGATCCACCATATTTGTGAGACAGTTGGACAGTGTAACGTAAAATCGTAAGCAGCTTGGCGACTGAGCTGATGCGTTTACATGCTCAGAGGAGAGACTATTTGAGCTGCATTATTTTTGGCATGTGGTTTTGACAGTAAACAAGTCAAACCCTATGGCAAGCGAGACACATTTGAGTGCAGACTTTTTTTTTTTTTAATCCTGCTGACATTGTGCTCTCGACTTTTAGTGGTAAAATTGCCTCATAATATATGTGTACATTTCATACATCAAGACGTTAATTTCTAAATCTTTTCAATGAATTATTTCAAAAAAGTAAATGATTATTTATGTCACAAAACTAATGTTCAGAAGCTGGATTTTTAACTTGTATTGAAATATTGTATGATTTTTAACCCTAAATGAAACAGTAGAAATGAATAATTTGTTAGGTTGATTTTAGACTGTAGATAGCAAATGTAAATAAAAAAATAAAATATTTTAATTGTGTTTTTTTTATTCTTTTTATGAAAACCTCTATAGTCTTTCTGTCTGTGTGTTTCTGTGTGTTTCTGTGTGTGTGTGTGTGTGTGTGTGTGTGTGTGTGTGTGTGTGTGTGTGTGTGTGTGTGTGTGTGTGTGTGTGTGTGTGTGTGTGTGTGTGTGTTATATAAAGATTAAAGCATTTGGACACACACACTCTCATTGCTGTGTTCTCACTGCAACTTTATAGATATACAGTTTTCCAGTAAATTGTCTTCTGAATTAAATTGACTTCTCTGTGCTCTGCTCTTCTGACCATGCTCACGTTTTTTCTGCTTGACAGGAGATGTCACTCCATAGAACATGGCTATTATGACTATGTCATATGTCACTTTATTGTTTGACATACTCCATTTTACAGACTTCATTGCAAACCCCTAAATCCATTAGTCTTAGAATATCATCTATAGACTTGGGCCAGGAATTCTTTAGGCAGAAATCTTTAGACATCTTTGACAGGTTATTTTGCCCTCTTGATTGTGCTGTCACTGGTCTGTCATTAAGGTCATGTCAAATTTAAAGCTCCCGGGACTCTTGCTGATGGAGCTGGGGATGGACAAGGCTTAGTGGCTTCTCTCTCCCAAACCTTCTGCCCAAGTGATTTCCCTCATGGAGCACTACACTGTGGGGAAATTAAACATGGATTACACAGTCTGATTTTTAATAAATAGAACATTTACAGTTCACTTTTCTCCTCGTTTCCAATTTAACACTGCATCTTCTGCTTCTTCTGTTTTCTATTGTTGATCAGCCAAGGTTGTATTCCTAATCATTAGGCAGGGGATTATTAAAGGAAATGGAAAAACACACAAATGGCTCTCTTATTACCAAGCTAAAAGCCTGAGCTTTAACTATTCCACTGCAACAAGCTGTTCTATATGTGCTGTGTCTATCACTCTGCAATCCCACCATCCTCCTCTGCTGCACACTCCTCTCAGGTGTGTCATTTCTTGGGACATTGTGTCCTGTTCTGCAATGACAGCCTGTCAAGATTGACTAAACATCTGCTTGTCAATCACACACAAACAGACAACTCAGAAGGGAACATTTATGCACCTACTACAGTATATACACACAAAAACACAGACTTAACATGAATAATGATAATACATTTACAGTGCTGTTGCATCAGGAAAGGTATCTGTAGGTCATGCAACTATTGTACAAGAAATTGTACAATAAAATGACACAAGAAAAAGAATCAGTGCAGTGCAGCAATACTGTGTGTAAAATCTACAGTGTAGAGTTTGGTTTTCTCCCAACTCCCACAAACATAGCAGTAGATGCATTGGCTATTCTAAATTATCCCTACTGTATGTGTGAGAGTGAGGGTGTGAATCTGTGTGTGTGTGTGTGTGTGTGTGTGTGTGTGTGTGTGTGTGTGTGTGTGTGTGTGTGTGTGTGTGTGTGTGTGTGTGTGTGTGTGTGTGTGTGTGTGTGTGTGTGTGTATAGGGCACTACAATAAATTGGGTATATTTAACCATGGCCTAGGCTCGGATCCACTGAAACCTGACTAGGAAAAATAAATGTACATGGTGTCCCTTCATACAGCTTCAGCCATCCACTATTCATGTGGCAAATGAAATTTGCTTAATATGTTAATATTTTACACCACCACACAAAGAAATGAATGAAATGACCCCCTGGTCAAACTCTTTATTTCTAATTGATTAAGCACTGGTTCCTTCTGCTTAATTAAAAACAGGATATTGCTTAGCAGCCATCCATTAACTGCAAAAAGCCTCAATCCAAATAATAGAAAACTCATTCCTTTCCACTGCGGTCTTCAAACATTATGTAAATTGTAGAGCCCACAGAAGTTTTGGGTAAACTAGTCAGGTAGAAAAAAATTCAGACAAACAATTGAATTGAAATGAGAATCAAATAATAATCGTGCTAAAGCAAAAATAACAAAAAGGAAGAAATTTCTGATTCTATTATGCAATGTTAATTAACCAGTTGGTCTATTTTAAATTTGCCTACATCCTATTCATAGTGGCTTATTTTAATGGGAATTTCTGTCTTAAGTTTCATTCTAATACCCTGTCTACAACATCATGCTCATTATTGATTCGAACTATGTCATATAGCTTTTATCTCCATCCTGTCTTCTCTGGATGAAAATGGTGAACCTTTTTCTCCTATTAACCATCATGACCGTTGCTATATGCGATATCAGAGTGGCAAAAAAATGCTTCTCCAAGTTATAACAAAAATATTGCACTTACTAACCAACAAATTAAAAACAAATCCATTAAGGCACATATAACATGTACATAAAAATATTTCATGGCTTTCAGGTTGAATTCATCCTTTAAATCCTTTAAAGTAATTTCATGTGTTATTGTTTTCTGTGCTTTCACATTGAATTGAATTATAGCCTTATTTTACTGCATGTTTTCCAATCCCTTTTTGAGGATGTTTTCACAGATTTGAACTACCAGCTAATTACTGAGCACTTCTTGAGCGGATTTTAATGGATTCGAACAGGGAAATGCTTAACCATGCAAAATAACTGGCGTCCAGATTGGAACCCTTTAATATGCCATGCTGTTCTTCATAATATCATTGAAATAAATGTGAAAAAATCATTGAAATAAATTTCTCTATCTTCTCTTAGGAACCAGAAAATTGTATGAATTTGAATGAGCAGTCTAGCTGGTTTTCTTTGTTGGAAGAATAATTCTAGCTCTGATACATTCAAGCTTAATGCTAATGTCATCTTAATACCAAAGGATTGTAATGAATTTGCTCCTGTATCTTTTCTGACACACTGGCCACAATGCTTTGTCTTTCCTACATAGCGAGTACATTTTCATACTGTTCGTCATGTTTGATTATTTACATAGCTGTGCTCAAATTATGGCCTATTAGCTCACTGTTTATAAGTTCATAAACAGAAAGTGGAAAGTTTTGTTCCTAGCCAAGTTCAACCTCATATGCAATTAGGTTATTACACTGAAAAATATGTGGACAAAAAAGGGCATGTACCAACAATGCTCATAGCTGACAGAGAATAGAAACTAGCCAAATCATAGAGAGGAAATAAGAGCGAGGGTGATAGTGTAGAGAACATAAATAGCTTGATCTGTGAATGTTGCTGGAAAGAGGATCATGACACGAAATCATTGAAGTCAACTGTCACATTAAAGTGCAGTATTGATGAAACAGGGTTCTCATGAAAAGTGATGCTCTCTCTCTCTCTCTCTCTCTCTCTCTCTCTCTCTCTCTCTCTCTCTCTCTCTCTCTCTGTGTGTGTGTGTGTGTGTGTGTGTGTGTGTGTGTGTGTGTGTGTGTGTGTGTGTGTGTGTGTGTGTGTGTGTGTGTGTGTGTGTGTGCGTGTGTGTGTGTGCGTGTGTGAGGGGGGCGGGGGGAGAGTGCACTGCTCACTACTGTCCTCTCATAAACATAGGGCAGAGTCTGCAATTCATCAGCTGTAAACTCTTTTTTTCTTTTCCTTTCTTGCTCTTGCAGATCCCTTCTCTCTCTTTTCCTATTCCTTTCCCTCCATACCTCTCTCTCTCTCTCTCTCTCTCTCTCTCTCTCTCTCTCTCTCTCTCTCTCTCTCTCTCTGTTTGGCTCATGTCATCTGTCTCTCTCTGTGCTCTCTCCTTTTCAGTGCTTCTGACACATACGAGGGCACTTATGAGGACAGTCAGTCCTTTTTTTATGCTCTTCTACACAGATGCCTGGTGGTGTAGGAAGCAGTAAAGCCCATCTGTCACCTAAAATCACAGCTTTCGTTGCTTATTTAGCAACCGATTATTAAGTATTAGAACTTTCAGATGCATTTTTTTGCAAACATTATGGACCAGTTATATGCTAAAATAGGTTCTACAGATGATCAGATGAAAAATCAAAATAAAGAACCTTAGTAAGGAGTCAGAACTCCAGCAAAGCTTCAATGCTCCTTGAGATAGATTGTACAGATCTCTGGAACTGTAATGGATTGATGAGCACCATTCATCCAGAAGATATTCCCTCACTTGGTATTTTGATAATAAGTGTAATCCAAAATCAAAATCTTTAATCCGTGTTTTATTGATCCAAGCAAATGATTTTGATATTTTCATAGTTCATGTCCTGTGGATGGGCAGAGTCATCCTGAGAGAGATCGCTCCCATCTGAATGGAAATGCTTCATTATAGCATAAGGGTTCTCTGTCATAACACTGTAATGATTTATAGTGACATTTGGGGCCTCAATTCCTGCCTCCCACCCTGTGTCCTGCTTCCACCCTTAGTGTGCATGTTCTTTCCATGTTTCAGGGATTTCCTCAGGGTACTCCAGTTTCCTCCACCAGTCCAAAGACTTGTAGGCTGATTGCCATCTCTAAATTGTCTGTAGTGTGTGAATGGATGAATGAGTGTGTGCAGCTGTGCTCTGCAATTGTCACCCCACAAAGGGTATCCCCCATTTTGTGGAATAAGACTCCTGGGGTAGGCTCCAGGCTCTCCATACCCAACCCTGTGTAGGATCAGCAGTGCCGAAAATGGATGGATGGGCTTCCCACAAGGGGGGCAAGTGATGTCAATCCACACATACAAAATACCCTCCAAAGCCAACAGTTTGTCTTTTGATTTTTGCCACCTAAGAGGAGAATGAGGAATGTTTGTCTGGACCTGCCAGCGTGTTCGGAGATTTTAAAGATAGGGACTTTGTTTATTCAGTTACAGCTCTCTGAACTGAATAACAGCCTTAAATGGTTAGTTTAGCCACAAATTTACCACAAACATAGTCAATCATTTAAGACAGAATTGGTATTGGATTTATTTATGAATGTACTTTTTTGTGTTTGTTTGTTTGGTGCTCTTTTGGTGATTTATTCTCTTGAAGAAATAATGCCCTCAACTTCTGACATTGATAGTATGATATAAAAGAGTCGTGTGTAACTACATTTCTGAACCTTTATCAAACAGTTTTAACTCCCACCACCAAGGGAAACTCTTAATGGGAACGCTAATAATCATGCAGGGGTTTTTTTTAATTGCTATTTGCTGGTGTTGCCAGCTAAAAATAAAGTGTGCTTTCTAAACAAAATTATACAGCAGTGTAATTAATTTGCATGAGCCCTTTGCTAGTTGTTAAAGCACTCTAATAGTCTTTAACTCTATTACGTGTTTATTATTTCCTGTTCTGATTATTTGCTATATCATGCTAATGCCATGAAACTGTTCCTCCAGCAGATTTAGTATAAAACATTCCCTTAATTTTCAGTCAGTTGCTCTTGAGGGAACAGCATGATTCATGGCCGCACACTACAGGACATATTACAGTTTACTTGAAAAGTGCCTCTTGGGGGAAAAAAGATAGGATAAAACAAATACTGTGCACTGTACCATGATTATTTAAAGGTTTGTGGTTTATCTATCATATCATAGGAAAATATTTACTGAAATTATGTTATATACTTCACACATGCGTTATCAACCAGGATCCATTGTCCAGGTCCAAATTTACATTCCTAATCTTTCCTATTTGTTTTAAGATAGGAACTGAATAATTAATATTACTTACTGAACAGTATGTTTTATGATAAATAGCTGGAACTTTAATTATATACAGCTTTAAAGTTTGCACCATATAGTTTGCTCATTATTAAATACAACATTCAGTAATATTAGCATTTCTTTCCATGATAACATTGTGTTTACAATATACAGTACACTGATCTTGGATGTTCTTGTTAATAGGAAAAATTTGACAGTCCAGAAAGTTTTTTTTTTTTTAAGTTCTTATTTATTTGTGTTTCAGGATATATGGAATCTGGACTGCACCTGAATTCCCCTTTAGGGAGAAGAGTAGTCTGATGAAAGACCAGGTTGTGGGGGGTAGTGCTGATAAGAAGTGAGGTGTGTGTCTGTGTTTCAGGCCCTTGGCTGGCATTAAACAGTGTATAAACAGGGCTAAACAGGGCTGCAGCACATGGCAGGTTGAGCTGCCATCCTCAGGGGTACACAGGCACAGAGTGGCATGAGGCATAACCAATGCTGGCATGGTTTTAGGGAGCACTCTAATTGTCTGCATCTGTGAGTGAGAGACAGGGGACTGATACTGAAAAGGTTAGAAGAAAGATGAGAGTGTGGCCTAATGGCTCTGCGGGGGTGACAACTCTGAGGTTGTGTGTGTGATTGTGCGAGTGTGTGTGTGTGTGTGTGTGTGTGTGTGTGTGTGTGTGTGTGTGTGTGTGTGTGTGTGTGTGTGTGTGTGTGTGTGTGTGTGTGTGTGTGTGTGTGTGTGCGTGTTTCTTTATCTATTCTTTCAAGATGGTAGAAGGACACACACAGGGCTGCTAGCCAGGTGGCTGTGGCTCCATTTCCCACTTAGAGCACAGAGCAGTGAAGCCGTAAACCTCGCTCTATTACCTGCTCATTTTCATCACACTGTCACTAGGTTTCCTAACATATACTTCATGTGCATGTACCTCTTGATCCATTTTCAAAGCATCTGTGTCACTTGGAAGCATTTTAATCAAAAAAGAAAGCTGGCAGACTATGTGATTTTTTTTTTCTTAATAAATTTAGTTCAGTAAAACACATCACTTTTTATTATAACTTCTCTGTTTAGGCTACATACTGTAGCTGCTTTGTGGTACATCACCTGTGAGCCAATTATTTTCCAACCACAAAATGACTTGAAGAAAAATCTTTGAAAAAAGCTGCTACATCCACAAACCAGGAGCATATATATCACTTTCGGCTGTCTATGTAACAAGCTATTTCACTTACATTTGCACCATTGGAGCAGTTTTGGCTGTCACGCTTGTTAGAGCTTTCACAGACTGTTCAAGAAGAAACATCACAACCAATGTTGACATTAAGTACATCCCTGATGAAAAGGAAAGACACAGTACAGACCAGAAAGCTGGGTGTTGATTTAAGATGGTTTTTACTGGTCAACACTGGTGCAGAGGTGGTAGTGCTGGTCTTATTGCTGCTTTAGCTAGCGAGTAAGCAAGGCCAAGTTACGAGGCCAGCTAAACCAGCATGACCATAACGGGAGACCAGCAAAAACATTATCTTTTTTTGGGGAGAAATAAGAGTATTTGATGGTAAAAAATACAAAAACCAGCATAGGAATGTTTGAAACACTGATTCACCCACAGTTCTTTATAAACACACATTTGAAAGAAGAGGATGAGTGTGTATGTGTGGTGCCCAGCAGTGAACATGGTATATTCCTACCTCACACACATTGTTCCCAGGACAGACTCTGAATTGCCTAATACTCTGAACAGAATAATCCCCTTTGGGTCTGGTTCCTCTCAAGGTTTCTTCCTTTACCATTCAAGGGAGTTTTTCCTTGCCACTGCCTCAGACCCACACAGTCACCTCAGACTTGCTCATTGGGGATAAATACATACACATTTAAATATATCTAATATTAATCTTAAATTTTGTTTTCTATAAATCTTTATATTATTCTTTATAATAAACTTTTTTCTGTGTTCTGTAAAGCTGCTTTGAGACAATGTCAATTGTAAAATATAAAAATAAATTGCGCTATACAAATAAATTTGAATTGAATAAAACGAATACTGAAGATATGTGTTATAGTACACAAGTGTAATAAGTGTAATATATATATACATATATACACACATTATATATATATACATATATATAAGTACACAGATGCATTGCTGAGGTTCTACAGATGATGTACATTCTTGCTCAATGTCCCAACAGCAACCTCAAACCTTCAAGTCATTAACAAGGAACCTTAATTCCAGACAATTAAGGTTTGTTTTCTGCACTCAAATGTCCCTCGACTAGCAGCACTTTGAGTTGTAATGAATAATGGCATCTAATTTCAATGAAAATAAGGAATCCATTTTTATGACCTTGATCCACCTTTTCTGGTTCATTTATTTATCTGTTAGTCTAATGAAGTATTATTATTTAAATCAAGAAGAGACAGTAAAAGATAAGGGTATTGATTATACTGCAGGTCTGCAGGGGACAAACTCGTTGGTGGATGAAAAGACTGAAATGACATCTATTCCCTTTCTACCTTGTCCCTGAACAACCCTGATTGCACACAAACCACAATGTCTTTCTCATCTTCAAGGAAAGCATCGTTCATTATTGTCATAAGCCTCATCATCAACATCATCATGCCTTAGGGTTTTTATAACGGCACTTTAATCAGGGGGTTTGAGATAATGATGAATATAGATGCTTTAAATAATATACAGGAGGAAGTAGATAGATAGATAGATAGATAGATAGATAGATAGATAGATAGATAGATAGATAGATAGATAGATAGACAGACAGACAGACAGACAGACAGACAGACAGACAGACAGATAGATAGATAGATAGATAGATAGATAGATAGATAGATAGATAGATAGATAGATAGATAGATAGATAGATATACAGACAGACAGACAGACAGACAGACAGACAGACAGACAGACAGACAGATACAGACATAGATAGATAGATAGATAGATAGATAGATAGATAGATAGATAGATAGATAGATAGATAGATAGATAGATAGATAGATAGATAGATAGACAGACAAAAGTAAAAGTAATACTTTGAGCTCAATCTGATTAAGAATCATTCACACACACTGGCAATACTTGAAAATCCATCTTACAGTGCTTGAGCAATTTTTCCAAGAAGAATGGGCAAAAATATCAGGATCCAGATGTTCAAAGCTGATAGCGACATATCCCACAGGATTCGCAGTTATAATTGCTGCTGCAAAGGTGGTTCTACCCAGTACTGGCCCAGTGGGGATGAATATTTTTTCAATCGTTAAATGTCTGCATTTATGTTTAATTAACCTTTGTGTCACAATATAAACTTCAAATGTTAGGCATATTGTATCAGGAAAATCAAATAGTAAAAAACAATGCAGTAATGTCAGAAAATATAAAGTTAAATTACAAAGACAAATACTTTTTTTTAAAAATGACTGCTCCAAAAGACAATACTTCTACAGTCGGATATTGTCATGTGCATGTTTTGAGCTGGAGCTCTGACTCGGTTACATGAATACTAAGTGAATTCATGCATTAATAATAGATAAGCTCGCTACTTTTTTGAATTTTGGTAATATAGACACATTGTCCTGGATATAGTTTTGCTTCATATATTAGCGGCTGTAGAAGAGATGTGCCAATAGGAATGATAAACACGTCCTTATAGTTCTATGCAATCCTAGGGTGCAAGCTTGTACTCTGATCAGGATAGTACATGGTTATGACGTAAACTTGTTGATACTACAGTATATGTTTTACAATGATAAAGTACAAGTTTGTTGTAATTAAAGGAAAACCCCTCCCTGAATGACTTGCATGTCTGTCCTGGGAATTAACATATGATTGATTTTATAATGAAGTTAATCAGCAGCACTTTGGTCTTTAGCCGTTCAGCCTGTGAAGATCTCTTGCCTCCTTACCTGCACACTTAGCTTTTTTATTAGCTTTAATGATAATATAACCTTCAATGCCATCTCGTAGACTAGCCATGTCGAGTCTCTCGGTGTGACCTCAGTGTGTCAATGTTGTAGCTGTATTGCATTCCCACATTTGCTGCCTCAAATACTCTTCTACACCAGATTTCTAATTAATATAACCTTAACATCATTGGAAAATAGTCAGCAAGAAACGAAATGCTTGCTTTTTTTTTTCAGTTAAAGTTGACTGTTTTTTCTCCTTTTACACATCATGATAGTGATGTCAGAAAGCCACACAACTCCACTTCTCATAGGAATAATGAATAATTGACCTACACCAGAATTGCTAAAGACAATTGTTATTTCAAATGTGTTTTGAAACAGTTTTCTTTGAAATATGGGCCACAAGTTAAAGGAAAAGTGACATTTAGATGCAGTTTAGTATGTTTGATAGCTACATGCTGCCAGAACAGCTACAACATGCCTTTGATAATAAAAGTCTCTAGAATTGTAATGCAACGACACACATCATTGTGCCAAGTAGAATGCTTCATTGCTTTTGACAATGACGTTGGAGAACAATGTCAAATATGGTACACCAAAATCTCCCACAGGTTTTCAACTGGGCTCAGGTCTGGTGACCGTGAAGGCCATAGCATATGATATGCTGTGAAGCTTTAATCTAATAGGACAAATTTGCCATGCCATCAGAATTGTATGCAGAATAACAGAGCTGCTGTTTTCTCCTAAAAAAAATTTATTCATCTGTATGTACATTAGTACAAAGGGTTACAAAATATTCTTATTTCTCTGGCTCACTGAAGTTCGCTAATGCATTCCTGGAAAGTTTTGCAGAAAAATGTTCCCTTCAAAGCTTTTATGATGCACTTCAGTACTATGAGCAATAAAGTGTGTTTTGTAAAGCACTTTCATCAACATTTCATGTATGAAATGCACTATATGAATCAAAGTTTATTATTTTTGCCTTGCTACAAGTATATTATGTGCTTTGATGTTATGTTGTTTTCTAAGGGATGATGATTTTTCACAGAGCAGCTTTAAAGTCACAATGAATGTGAGGGTTATGGAGAATAACCATAACCTAAATGGCTGCAATTTCCTCTTCTATTTTGTATAAGCCTAGTGTACAGTATTATCAATGATAATACAGGAAAAAAACACAATAGTGCCAAGTGTAAATATACACATTTATCTGCTATATCTGTTATTTAATGGTCTTTTTTGTCACCTCACATACAAGCACAAAAGAGAGCAACTGCTTTCATAAATTGTGACATAATTAGCATAATTACTTGTGTTTATAGCAGTAAACCACAGATGTGAAGATGCAGGTTAAAGGCTTTATTAAAGTAAGTGAGTGGTATAATACTCACAAACAGACACAGGAAACAGGCATCTTTTGGGCTTAGCTACATAGAATAAAGCATCCAAAAACAGGCAATGAACTAAAGTTTCAGTAATATCACAAAATAGTTTTTGGTGAGAAACAGTTTGTGGTACTGCTTATTTCTAGGGGTTTGAGAAACAGGTCATTTCAAGAACAGGTTTAATATGGATGACCGGAGATTATGTGAGTAATCTGTTTATGTGAGCAATTGGTTTGGGGTCATTTGTGTAGAGGTCATTTGTATGAAAATAGTGTCAGAATAATAAACATAACCATCTAAAATGTATCTTCAGCAAATGTTTTATCCTGATCAGGGTGATAGGGGAGCCAGAGGTGATCCCAGGAACACCATAGTGTGAGGCAAAAATATACCCTGAATGGGATTCCAGATCAGTGCAGAGCAACATTATGGCCAACATTACGGTCTATTTACATCATGGCCAATCCACTTACTGGCATGTTTTAAATAGAATAGAGGTCTTTATTTGTCACATATACATTACAGCACAGTGAAAAATTTTTGAGTTTGGGGTCAGAGCACAGGTTCAGCCATGAAACAGCACACCTGGAGCAGTGAGGGTTAAGGGCCTTGTTCAAGGGCCCACAGTCACCACTTAGAAGTGCTGTGACTTGAACCCCTAATTCTCTAATTAACAACCATGAGCCTTAATTGCTTAAGCCACAACTTACCACAACTTGAGACCCAACTTTAACAGAAATTCTACAACAATTTTTGGGATCCTGAAGAAAACCAATGCAGACACGATATCATCAGTAAGCAGAACTCAGACTCTAAAGATACATGCCATGCTACCAGCTATGCCTGCTTTCCATCTTAATCTTATAAAATCCCTTTATAAAAAGCCTTATGTTCCCTACTGCAATATTACTAACATGAATACTTAATGAAACATTAGGATATTGAAGACATAATGTGTAATTTGACTTTTACAAGCCTTTGGTGTAAGTCATTGCAAATAATTAAGCAGAACTGTCTGGTTTATTTGCACTAAAAGCAAGTACTGTAGGTCAAAGGCTGCTTGCTTTCAATCAAACCTTCTCAGTCAGTGTGGTTATTGATCATGCTATACATAATAGTGTTAGCTGTGTGTTGTTGCACAAGAGAATGATCTCTGCTATTTATAGTGATAATCAATAAGATGTAGCTACACATATTATTTACACAAAATGTCAAGTGAAGTCAAGTCGAGAAGCTTTTACTGTATTGTCATTTCAGCCCTATATAGGATGCAGGGGTTACATAAAACAACACAAAGCTAAGGACTAATCTAATAATTTCTGAAGTGCTTTTACTGTTTTTTTTTCTACATGTATGCTTTTAATAATTTCTTAATTTTACTCATCATTAATTTTTGTTTGGAACCCCCGATGTGCATGGCTGTACGACTGCCTGTGAGACAGAGTGCTTTCATAAAAGTAATTGAATTTATATGTTTTGAGAGGCAGCACATCGTGAGCATTAGCATTCATTTGCATTGATTGCATTTGAGAGCTAGTGTGTCATTAGCACTGCGATTAAGCCTTGGAGACACAACCAGGTTTCATTCATACCAACATAAAAAGAGAGAGAGAGAGAGAGAGAGAGAGAGAGAGAGAGAGAGAGAGAGAGAGAGAGAGAGAGAGAGAGAGAGAGAGAGAGAGAGAGAGAGGAAATAAGTGATGAGTGACTGGGCCATATTCCATTTTAGCCAACATGCAGTTTGGTTATAATTCAATATAATTAGGCTATAGTCTCCAAAGCAACAATACAAACAGGAAGTTTTATATTGCAGACAGCTAGAGAATTAAAAAAAGCACAAGACACAGCAAGCATTGCTTGTTGTCTCATTATCATCCTCTCTGCTGTGAGCTTTTGGCCCATGAGAGGGCAGGTAGTTTAAGATCCAGTTCTTCTCATAGACTCCACTCTGTCAAATCAGCCAAGCGCACAAATATCCAGCAAAAACAGCCATTAAAATTCACCTGAGTCTCCCCCATGCTGTTCATACACACAGTCTCCTAGTCTCAAACACAAACACAAACTGCACTTGTCTTCTGCTCTATCTAATACACATGGGGGTTTAAAATTAAAGAAATAACATAACATACAGTGCTTGAATAAGGTGTTGAGCGACCACAAGTCACCAAAACAGCTTCGATGTACCTTGGCATATAATAGAACTGAAACTTCATAGCAAGCATGAACACTGTTCTTCCAAAAGATATTGCCTCAGTTTGTGTTATAATGATGGTAGTGAAGAGTGCTGTCTAACACATTGCTTCAAAACCTTCTATTTGTGTATGACATTTTTTGCCCATGTGCCAATCCCCCCCTCCAGCCAACCACTACTTTTTTAAACAGCTCATGATGCATTTCAAGGCAGTGTAACACTCTCAGGGAAAGGGCTATCTACCCTCTTTCACATAAATGTGTTCACAGATACCCTTCATTGCCTAAAGAAACAGTGGTGCTAGGCATTATGTTTCCATGCATTTATGATAAGCCTTTATGAACCACAGTAGTGAGTTATTGTGTTATAGTGTTGGCTGTTTATTCTGTATTGTCTGGCTGGTCTAGAATAGAGCAAAAAGCACGTGTTTTCTTAAAGGATAATACAGTTTCTAGATCTGTGCAAAGTTTTACTAGAAATTGTCCATATGAACTTAGCCCCTAAAATCAGAAGTCGCACTGTTCATTAATAACATGTTTCCATTATATCACATCATTGCTGATAACCATTTTATCAGTACCACACAGGAACACAGTGTTGATCATGTACACAATAATGTTCTGCTAGTGGTGAATCTAAAAAACAAATTAAATCACATTGTTTATGCTCCAATTCACGCTCACCAGTCACTTTATTTAGAACCTTCATTCAATTTTACAGATGCTGCAGGAGGCCGGAGGTCTCCAGACCAGTAGAGGTCAACCTAACCAATGTTTAGTTGAACGTTTAGATTTAGATTAGTGTGTGTGTGTGTGTGTGTGTGTGTGTGTGTGTGTGTGTGTGTGTGTGTGTGTGTGTGTGTGTGTGTGTGTGTGTGTGTGTGTGTGTGTGTGTGTGTGTACATTGTTCATTCCCTTACTACTGAGCATTGTTTTTGAGTTTGTGCTTGTGCTCCAGAAGAGCACCATCCATGTGATCTAGGTGACTTTGACTGTGGTTTGGTTGTTTTCTGTTCTGTAAAGCTGCTTTGAGACAATGTCTATTGTAAAAAGCGCTATACAAATAAACTTGAATTGAATTGAATTGAATTGAATTGAATTGAATTGAGTTTTTGCTAAAGCTTCTTGCTGATGAGAGGCATCAGAGGAGTGGTTTGTGCTTACAGGACGTCTACGATAACTAACCCTCATGCATCTTGAAACGTAGAACACATTAAACCCTGAGGTGGATGGGCTACAACAGCAGTATACACATATTCAAACCAGGCGTTCTGGCTTTAAAAAACAAGTTCACCCTCAAAGTCACAGAGAACAGATTTGTTCGCACCATTCTGATGTTTGATGTGAACATTAACACAAGGCCACATGCTCATTCCATAGATCATTTTAATGAATAACAATTATGACATTGTCACAAACATAAATTTCCTCATCCAGAGAAACTTACACATGTGCTGTGAAGTCTCCATCAGTGAATACATCCTGATATTGGTTTACTAGGTCACTACCACTATCACATTTTTAAGTTGGTTAATGGTCATCGTATCATGACTAATAGGAACACTAACAGCAATGAAGACTTAGATTTCATTTCCATAATACATTCATAAATGTCTGCTCATAGCTTCACCCATGAGAGACAAAATGTCTCTAACATCATGCAAATGTCCTGAAACATCTATTTTTGTTAGAGCTGTAAAATTGCATCAAGGTCTTCAAAACCCCATTTGGATTTTCATCTGTAGTCATTAAAGAATATCAAGATAAAGCAAGGCTCATATTAGAAAGAAATCAAGAACTTTGATCATATTTTGTGTTCCATAGGAATGATATTAATATCTCCCTGGGGCATTCCTGGCACCGATTTGGTTTGTTACACAGACTTTAATATGAGAGGGAGAGCTCACATACACATACTCACGAAGCCACGCACCCACGAGCTGTGATCGGTGTTTTCAGGATCTAAAAGTTCAGCATGTGTTTACAAAGCATTTTCTCAAGCCAATTTCTTTATACCAGTGTGGGTGTCCTAAGAGGAATCTAAATGTGCCTTAAGGCTGTCTCGCTCATGCTCCCTCTGGTCACTGGAGACCTACTAGCTCCTCTCTCATACCCTCCATCATTGTCTTTCTCTTTCCAATTCTTTCTAGAATAAATGGAGAAAAGTGTCTCTTACCAGTGATCTGTTAAAAGCCCATATGTGCTGTTAATGAAATCTCTCACAGTTCGTCACTTCTTTTCACAGTGTTTCACTAAAACAAATATACAGGCACCTACCACTTACAAGAGAAATAGGAGGATTATCATTGACACAAACACATATACACACACAAGGACACACATACACACACACACACACACGCTATGAGCTTCAGTTGGCAGTCTATATATCCTTCTTCTTTTTCATGCAACCTTTACTTTCGCTGATTTGATTTATTCATGTTTTTTTAACCTGATATACCGAAAAAAAAAATCGAAAAAAAAAATCATTTATAATCATTATAATTTATTTGTTAAATCAAGTCAGAAATATTCATCTAACACTGTAGCTAATTGTGGGTTTCCTGGAGATCATGTTTATTAAACCTTGAATTTCAAACTCATTTCGATGAGCTGCTCTTATTCTTGGCTAAAGGATTTAAGGACAACATATTACTATGTGCTGTCATATTTTTTATTGACAATAAGTGATGCAAGCAATTGCTTAGGTCCCCAGAGCCACAAATCAGCTGAGCAAGTAAAGTTTTCTTCCCTACTTATCTTTTTGTCTGTTTTTGTGATGCCAAAATTAAATGTGTGGTAGTTTAACTTTAGTTAGTCCATAAAATCAGTGTCAAGTTTAAGCATGTGCTTTAGGAGAGTTAAAAAAAATAATAATAATAAAATAGTAAACAATCCACAAAGGCAAAACGAATATAGTAATGAAACTGTGAAAATGTGAGGCAATCACTGAACTAAAACCAAGAACCAGAGAGTTCTCAAACAAACCAGAAAAGCAGTCAGTGTACATAAGGCTTGGAATCGTGAAAAGAACAAAACTAAGAGTGAGACTTCACAGCGAGACAAAGCGACAGCGGAGTATAATTAGAGAAATTAATCACAGACCAGACAAATGATCACAATCAGGTAGCACACCTATGACAGAACAGGGGCAAAAACAAGATTAAGGACTGGAAGAGACAAAAAACACAGCGTAAATCTTTTATTTTTATTTAAACAATGACAGTAATTCTTTTTTATTCTATTCTTTTCTCAATCCAAATTCAAAACTGTTGAATAATGCCAGAATTGGTTCAGGTTTACATCATGTGCTTTTGTTTCTGTTTTGTTCTAGTCATTTCTCTGCCCCTGGCCAGTCACTAGTGTGTTACTCGATTGTGTCCACCAATTCTGTGTTTGTTCAATGATTTGTTTGTCTATTTATAGAATTTATCACAACATGCTAGCTAGTGTTAATTAAACGCACACAGTAGCCTAAAGGTTAGTTGTGTAGAATTCATTAAATACACATTAGCAGCTTCACTGCAGCAAATTATGTGGTCATTTACAAAAACCCACTGGATGTCGCTGTGGCAGAATTGAGAAACAGCAAAGAAACAGATACTGTACAATAGGTTTTTTAAGCTAATTATATATTTAAACATATCTACATTAATAAAGGTAATATATTAAACCAAAATACAAGCAGAGTTTTTTATTTAATCTCTAATCTTTCCTTGGCTACGAAGATATTGATGTTTAAGGCAGACTGACACAGTCAGTCTGCCTTAAGATGTTAAAACTTTGCTAGCCAACATGTAATCAGATAACCTGGGCTAAATGTACAGATTTGTTTAAATGACCTAATAAAAGCCATTAAGAGCAAATGGACTCAACTGAACTGATATTAATGAGCAGATATTTGCCTAATGGTGTTAGCATGAACAGATGTGTGAATAGATTTGGGAGAATAAAGTAAGTGAGAATTTGTAAATGTAGAATTCTTTGAAAATTGGCTGTAACGTTCCTCCATAAATAAATAGGTTAGTAATTACTTTTGGTTGAAGTTATAACTGTATAGATAGGCAAGGAGTCTTTATACTTTTTAAAAAAAAAAAAAAAAAAAAAGATTGACCATGTTTATCTAGAGCAACTTACCTTTATATTTGAGCAGTTGAAGTTTAAAGGTCTTGCCTAGGGGTCCTGCAGTGGCAGCCTGGTGATGGTGTGAAATGAGCTCAAATCCATCAAAAGTCCTATGTCTTATCCACTAATTTTATAACTTCACAATGTAAAGGCTGCCATGCTGCAGCACACAACACACATTTCACGCTGATTTTTACAAGTGCCTTAAAATAGCATGTATTTGAATGTAAACAGTAGATGGAATGCTAGGCTGTTTTCTTAGCTAGCTAGCCGAACGACTTGTCGAGTAAAAGGCCCCCCAGAAGCAACCATAAGTGTCACAGCCTTCATCATTATAAGTTCCTGTAAGTAAACATGGTACATACTTCACATCTCTGAGCCACTTTCGTTTACTGTAAAGCTCTGAACAGCTCTAACTGCCTTATCATTAAAATCAAAACAACCCTGGTATGTTGTGGACATAAAGCAAGTGAGTCAGCTAGGTGATCAAACAAAGCAGTGTTTCAGCAGGAGATATGGTCTGTGTATCTCAACTGCTTGATAGGACTCAGCGAAGGTCAGCTCCTTATGGCTTGGAGATGGAGAGGCTCAGAGAAAGATATCAAGAGGCACAGTAAACAGCTTTATGGACATAACAGCAGCCTGACTTCACACTACAGGCACATTTAACTGTCAGCTTGTGACTTTTATGGCAAAGGGATGAATTGCCCTTTCACACTGATCTGAGGCAGATACTCAATTCTATGCATAGCCTGTGCTCACAAACCTCTGTAAAGGAACGCAGACGTGAGGTATGATTCTCTCCACTGTCCTTACAACCCTGAGCAATAGCTACGAAGCTACACTGATTTACAAACACCATACTACTCACTGCTTTTGTGCTTTACAGCGATTATTCTGATTCACTTTTCACACCTTTATGTTTATCTATAAAGAAGAGCTGTCAAGTCCTAGAACCCCAGATTTTCCTCAGTACTCTAAGTACATAGCTTTTGATAATATACATTGAGATAATATTTGGAATAATAAGCTCCGCAGTACTGCATATGATGATGATGATGATGATGATGATGATGATGATGATGATGATGATGATTTTTATTATTGTAAATAAAGGCCCTTTTAAAGCAGTCAGAAACTTTTAAAAAGTTCTAAATTGAAAGTGAAAGTATTTTTTGTTTAAGTATTTAAAATAAAACCAATAAACACATTTTGTATCCATAATGATACTCTTTTGCATTTTTTGTACAATGTTCAGCATACTGTATGTAGCAATAAGACAATAAGATTTTCTATAGTAATATACTGTTACAAATATGTCCTGTAAAAATATAGCATTGCAATCGATCTTGATTTTACTGAAACTATACCTCCACATTTACATGTATATACCACAATTCCCTCTATCTATTTACCCTTTGTGATCTTTGTGGGTATGAGGATGGAATCACAATACAAATCGTCTTGACTTAAAGGAAATTAGCTTAAGCAAAAAATACTTGTCTTTTCATTGCAGTGTCCAGGTTAGAATATAATAATCTCAATACTGCAAATTAAGAAAAGCCACTGGGAATTAATTAAATATTTTATAAACAATGTTGAAAAAAGGTCGATGTTAAAAGAATCCAACCCCAGAGTTTACCTACCTGGCCATTCAGCTCCAAGAGCAAGTCTAAGGCAAAAATGTACATAATATATTGTTAGTCTTAAACCTACTATGTCACACTAATATTTATGATGTATGTCTGTCTGTGTGTGTGTGTGTGTGTGTGTGTGTGTGTGTGTGTGTGTGTGTGTGTGTGTGTGTGTGTGTGTGTGTGTGTGTGTGTGTGTGTGTGTGTGTGTAGGCATGTAGGCAGGGTTTTATATCTTGTGTCCCTACAAGGAAAGGAATATCTGACTGGTTCCTTGTGGGGATTTTTGGTGGTCCCCATGTTAATTTTCTTTTTTAAATTTAAAATGATTTTTTTTTTTTTTTGGATACTATGCATAGGGTTGAGGTTAGATTTAGGTATAGAATAGAGAGACAATCTGTTAATCACTATCTGTTAATTTTTTGTTTAGTTTGCATTTCTGTGAGAAAAAAAGAAGACCAAGAGTGAGAAAAGGAGATGGAGAAGAAGCACATCGCGAGATAGCAAGAAGACAATGGAACATGGTTATTTTCGGATTGGAATAAAAACATGTAAAGCATTAAAGCAACTAATCTGCCGCAAATAAAGGAAAGCTAAAACTAAGGATTATAGGAAAGCCCTAGAGATACTAAAACATTTTTTATGGTTTCACTAATTAATGTTACCATTTATATACTCGTAATCTAAAATGTCATCTTCAGACTGCATATAAAGAATTAGCTGCTAGAGAATTGTATGTTTATTAATGCATAACAATGTGTACTCAATTTCTGCACATATATTCTTCCTAACAAAACTGTATTCTTAAAATTATTTACAGTTTTAGAGAAATGGTAGGTGACTTCTGTGATACCCTCAAGAGATTTTACCCTTTAGAAAGAGTTAGAGAAACATAATTATAGAGGAATATCATCATATGAAGGTTTTTTGTAACCCAGGGAACTAAAATGTATTTGCAGAGAACCTTTTTTTTTTTTTTGTCTACAGATAATGTGTAGCCTGTTTGTTTATAAGACTCTTTCATTTAACTGTCTGATTAAATGTTTTTATCCTCTAGGCTTCAGTTATAGTTTTATTACTGTACAAAAATAATGTTTCAGACCGTCGCAGACTAAAGTTTACAATTCAAGGTCTTTTTATTAGTGATATTTCACTGAGCTGTGCTTGAACGACAAACATGCCGAGAAGATTCTTGGCCTTAACCATCTCCTCTGCATAGTCTCTATTCAGGTTGTCATGAGATCTGTGTCATGAGATCTAACGCCTGAAACAAAACTCTTTGGCACAGAGTTCTGCGTATCGGATTGGTTCCTGGACCAGCTGATGACAAGACAAATACTTGACTGATAGGACTTTGGTCCAATGAAATTCATAAGTTGATTTCCGATACAGTTCCCACGCTGCGGTTGTCACTCCTTAAACAGAAGGGAAGGTTTATGGTGGAATTGGAGGTAACTGGAAATTGAGCCTAGTGCTGGAAGCCGGAAGGTGCAAACATCCACTATAATTTGTCAGTCACTGCAGTTGTGATTTATGCTTATAAAATGAAGCATCCAGTCAGTGAGCAAGGCTATGGCAGCTAAAACTTTAAATCTCATCACGGTTTTGCTCCCCTGCCGAGGACATTCACACTCATCCACGCTTCGGCAGTCACGTAGGTGGCTGCTTGCTTTCTCCTTCCTCACCTTCATCAGTAAAGCGGATGTTGGGAGTTTCTGCTCTTGGGCTGTGTGTTTACTTTCCATATTACATGATTACGTGTGGCAGAGCCAAGTCTACTTTAAAGCAAAGAAGCAAGAGTAGTGCATAAATCTCAATCTCTGCTCTGCAAATACTCTGAGATTACGATGTTTAGTTCATTTTTAAAAGCATGCTTTGAAGTTACATTTAATGCTCTGAAACTCTTTCCTGTTTACACAGCTTTAGTCATTCGTTTCCTCACTAGTTTTATGTTTCTTTCTTTCTCTTAAAATTATTATGACAAGAAAACTTTCCCAATGTGCAAAACATGCTGCCTTTTACAAAGCAGTCCTTCCATAAATATTAAATAAATCTCCTTAAGATGCAAACCTTACAATTAGAGGCTTTTCTTTGATAAATAACAACACATTTTCATGTCTGATATTAATAGTCGAAGATTACATTGAAATTCTGCCATCTGTGAATGAGCTGTTACTGTAGAAACAATTATGTATTAGAATTAATATCAAACTGTGATTTTAATTACAGCTGGCATCGTCATTGCGTTGGGATTATATGAAATCATCAACACCTTCTCGCCAATCAGATTTAAGGATTCAACAGCACCGTGGTGTCAAGTATGTTCAGGCATAAATAGTAGGTTAAATGTGTGAGTTCGATCGAAATCTAACAACATGTATCCTCCACCTTCCTTTATAACACCTAGAGTATCTTTTGTATCCTCTGAGCAGTTTTTGGCATATCGCAGTTGTAATATTTGGCCCCCTGCAGCTCAATATTACACATTCGACTATGCCAGGTTTGATAAACAGACTTCTTCAAATCAGGACTGGAGGCAGAAAAGGCTAGAGACACATTACAAAATATTTTCCTGTTGATTTTCCCCTTGTTATCAGATATAACCACATTCTATTTTTATAGCTAAAATTAATGTAGTTTTTCTTATTTTTATTCAAAAACCGTGGAGTGTCCAAATTTTTGCACTTAGCTGTTACATTAGCAAAAACAGAACACAATAATATACTACATCTGAGCTTGAATGAATGACACCATTACAATCACAAAGCACCTGAAGAGGAAAAAACACATAAATTCCCTGTTGATACGGAATAGTAATTACCACTAATTGGATATTATCTCGTACACTATGCAGATTCTAATAAACAAAATAATTACAGTTTTAGATTTAATCTCTCTCTCTCTCTCTTTCTCTCCCTTTGGCTTTCGTTATGTTTAACTCTGGTTTCATATCCAGTCCAAGTGTGATGTCCATGACATGCCTATGAGTGGAATGGAGTGAACGGGAGAGAGTTTTTTTCTCACAAAGTGTAATGTAAGGAGACAGACATGGATAAAGGAAAAAGAAAGTGGGTCAGTACAGCAGTGTGCTGGAGGGTCGCGCTGCCTGGAGCACAGTAGAGACCTGTGGAAGGAATAGTGTCACAAATTACCTTTCCATAAACATCTGCTTTTCTCTTGGCACTCTGTGTATATGTGAGTGTAGGAAGGCAGTGAGAAACCACAACTGTGAGATTGCTTGTGTACTGCTTTAGTATTTAATGTAGGTTGTTTGTAATCTAGGTGCTTGCAAATTTGGAGCACAGTGCTGTAGTCACCCAGAGCTGCTTTGCCTGTTTTGAATGCTGGGATTTAAACGTTTCAGGCAGGTTTCTTCTCTGTGTTCAAGCTACAGGAAAAATAGTTGGACTGTTGACATTCTAACAGCACTGCATTTTACACTTTCTTCACCAACCACATGTTCTTTTAATTTAAGCCTCTGTTTTTGAATTGTTCATTGTTCATTGTTGCTGCTTGTGAGGTGAACTGCAACTGCAATATTTACAAGCATTTACCCAGACTGACCAGCACTTCTACTGAGACTATATATACCTCTGTAGTCATGAGGAAAGGACGAGTATTCCTACAGCTCTGTTCAGGCTAATTTCTGGAATGTAAAAATACAAACAAAAGCCTTAAATTAAATCATTTAAAAGACAGATTGGACTTTCTACTGTTAATCCTGAGGACCACAGCTGGTGGATGGTGCTTTAATTATATCACCACTAAAATAAAGCCATTTGAGAGTGTGTGTTATAGTGATTTTACCCACAGTGGCTCAGCCTATCAAGTTTTAGAACCAAAATTATCCATTTTATAATCTGGAATACAACAGTGGAAAACTGGCATGCACAATAGCTCTACATGTGCTTGTGAATCCAACATAAAATATACAATTTAACACTCTGGAATTTTCTTATTTAATTTATTTTTCATAATTTTTACTTAATTAACACTTTTTAATTTTGAACTGAAATCAAGATGAAAAAATATGATGATGATGATGATGATGATGATGATGATGATGATGATGATGATGATGATGATGAGTAATAGAAGCAGTAAGCTAAGTAAACATATCATTGCACAGCTGCAGGGTTCCTGGTATGTTTGTGTGTGTGTGTGTGTGTGTGTGTGTGTGTGTGTGTGTGTGTGTGTGTGTGTGTGTGTGTGTGTTGCCCTATGATTGATTAGCTTCCCAGCTGAACTATATCCCTGCTTCATGCTCAGCATTCCTGGTTAACTGGTTAGGGCTTTTGGGAGGTTCCTATCACCAAGGTGCCACTGCTGGGCCATTGGGCCAATAATAATAAAGGTTTGCTTTAGGGGTGCTCTATTATGGCTGACCAAATTGCTGAAGATGTTTTCACTGTACTATGATGTACATATGTACATCAATAAAATTTACATATGTGTACATATGTGACTCATAAAACTCTCAGCTGTTCTCTTTACTGACAGGTAAATAATAGGCTTGTTTAGTGTGGGGTGAATTGTAGGAAGTTGTTCGCTGACATCATGTGTCTCCTACAGGGTTTTTGATTTTGTTTAATGATTTCATATTTTATCATTGCAGACTTCAGGAAACAAAACCAGTTATCCCGCAGAATGGTTTAATGGTGACCGCAGCCCTCGGGCCATGAAAACACCTTTTCTTCATTATGAACTCAAACAGTCCTTGTGTAACATGTCTGATTCTAGCTCTCTAGCTCCCTTCTTTCTTTCTCTCCTCCTTTACTGAGACATTCCACACTCAGATGACATTCTTCAGCTCGCTCTCAAACTGAAGAGCCCGTTTGGAGTCACGTGCTTCAGTCAACCCATCCTTCTCCTCCTCCTTCTCTCTGTTCAACCCAGTCTGTTTTTCTTCTTCCCTGTGCGCACCGTCAGCCGACAGCAAGGAGAGTGCAGAGAGCACTGGGCCGAATAATCCCGTTAAACCTGGTGACAACGAGATATTACGACTTTGCCAGAATGATGTTCTCGAGGCAGCCAGGTCCATCGACGTGCGCTTTTGCGTCTTCAACGATTTCAGACGACTTCTTGTTGCACTGCGCTCGAACCAGCATCTGTGGAAGGACGCAAACTTAACCAGATTGACTCCGGCTGATTTACAGCAGAAGTCTGTGACGCACTGAGACTTTAAGGTGCGGGAAAACCTGAGAAGAAACTGCGCTCGCGCTCTGAAAATTTGGCGTCTTTTATAAAGGAGGCATCAACTTCCGGACCGGTGAGATTTCAGCCACTACGGAGCGCATGAGAAAACATGGACAAACTGCGAGTCTTTGCTAATTCTTTACTTGAAGCTTTCGACGTGTCTATCTGCTGTGCGCGGGAGTTTGTACGCTAAATTTTGGAAGACAAACGCCCGGTTTTGTGAAATGCCCGAAATGTGTGACATGCGCACGGAGCGACCTGCCGACTCCACTTGGCCCTTGCGCTTTTGGTCGAGACGCACCCAAGGCGAGTTGCACCTGAATGCAGAAAATGTGTAACATGCAAAATATCACGTATTTCTAATGCGTATTTGCGTTTGAGTATTTTTGGGTAACTATATGAGCAATTTCGTAACTTTGCTGTGTCTGATTTAGAGCCCGACTGTGTTGTTGTTGTTATTTTTCCCCCGGTTCTTCGGTTTTGCGCGGTCATGCTCCGGCAAATGCTCTTGAATTCGACGGCTGCGGCGGCGCGGGACTTGGACGCTATAAGCCAGACGCACGCACCGGCGCCTCTGGACGTCTCGCACGCGCCCGTGAGTGTGTCGGCGCTGCTAAAGCCCGCGGGTCGCGGAGGCGCCGGTGGAGACGCACTGCGTGAAGGCGAGCTCAGTAAACCGGACCTGACAACCTACGTGGTCATGTGCATAGTGCTCTTCCTCCTTGTGCTGCTAATTGTCATCTTTATCAACTGCCAGCTGCGCAACTCGTTCTTCGCCTCCACGCCGTATGACCGTTCACTGCGCGAGGCCCGAACGTCATATAAATGAATCCCGGCTGCGCGCTCGTGTAATGTTCACATGCCCTGTGACGGAAAGCGGGCCTTGCGCTTCAATCCTCGGAACGTGAGGATTAACCTGACCGTATGGAGGAATTATTCCCGACGTTGGTCTTATCAAAGTGTTTCCCTCCTTAGACCCTGAACAGTTTGAAGATGAAGGCGCGGACTGTAATATCAGTGCGTTTCTGTCCATGAACTTTATCTCATGTCGTGTGTACTGCAGTGTATTGCAGGTTATTTTCTTGCATGAATTAAAGCTCTAATTAAATCGTAAGTGTACAATCAGTTGCGTTCATTAAAGGCTCTGATTGTAGAATAAACACAGTAGTTTGGAAGTGTTAATGATACTCATTAGCCCATTATAATGTCAACACAGATAATGTAGGAGCACAATACTTATTGTTGGGGCCTCTATTCCGAGCTAACAAACAACTGATGCATATCTGTAGGCTAACAAATGGATAGTTGCAAACAATGTTTTTGGCATTTAAAGATGGCATCAACACAAGAGCCTATATATATATATATATATATATATATATATATATATATATATATATATATATATATATATATATATATATATATATATATATATTATTCTTATGCACACCGTGACCAAGAGTGGATTGAGTAATTCTAATAATAATCAACCTTTAAAAAATTGCTGAAGGGGGCAACATCAACACCCAGTTCTTATTTCAAATGAATAATTTATCTAGGTTTTGTGCTTGTCTTGACACCACCAGTATACAGGTGCCACAGGTGTCAGATAAGATCGTATCTGACCATAGGTGTGTGAAAGAATGCAGGCTATAACAACAGTCAAATAAAATGCCTTTGTGTGCATATACCGTGTAATCTGTACAATGTTGCATGTTCTACTTTTATACCGTGACTGGGAGTGGAAAATCAGGCAAAATCTCACAGCAACCAGAAGCATGCAATCATCAGTCATGCGTAATAACATAATGTGTGTGTGTGTGGGGTATCTGTTTTTACAAAGCCTACCAATTGTCAGCTAATGCGATGAAACACCAAACACAGACTATTTAGAAGAGTCAGCTGAGGAAAAGCAGCGCTCCAGCGTGAGCATGCGTATTTTGAGGTTCTGCTCAGATGTGGGTGGAATGGGTGCAGATGCCACAATAATAGGCAACTTAATCATATTAACTGTGAGGTATCCAAAAAAAAAAAAAACGGCTCGAGTGAGCAAAACTTCCAAACAAGCACGGAGAGACCATCATGGAAAACATGTCAGCAAATTTGCATTGGCTGAGTGGCAGTGTTCTCTGAGTGTGCCAAAGAGCTTTTAGGAAATATTAACCATCACTTAGTTATACAGTACCAGTATTTTACACTGGTCTTTAGTCTTGAATACAATATAAATGGAAGATGTGATTTGAGCAATAAAGCAATTTGAGCTGAAAATGTATAAATATGTTAGGCAGTTTAGAAACTTTGTAAAAGCTTAATAGTTTGTGGTATTACACAGCAGTCTCTGAAGCATTACATTTTGGCCTTTAACACTGAGACTCACACTGTTGTTCTTAGACTTCACACAGGGTGGTGCTGTTAGCAAAAAAAGTGATGTATCAACAAACTAATCAAACCTTATGTGGATTGAACAAATGTGTTATCTGATACCTATTATAAATCTTTTGGATCTAATGAAGGTCTAGCAATATTCTCAAACTACTGCTTAGTCAGTTATAGTATGCAAGAAAATGCAGCAATACCGAAGTAATTTCCAATACCCGATCATGTAAAGGAAATACTCATCCATAAATGACATTTCCACAATTCTCCACTTATAAAACACATAATATGAGCTACTCAGCTTGTTGGATGTCTGAAGGCTGAACTGCATTTGTTGTGTTTCAGTTAAGTAAGAAAATGTCTTGTTGGGGATGACAGACTATTATTCCACAGCACTGTTGAATTTTCAAACCGGTTTGGTTACTAGGTGTTGATATAATTAACTATTCCTGTAATTCAGATCAAATGTTTATATTAATGTGCTCATTGTTATACTTTTGTTTCTATAGCGACTCATTTCTGGGAACTTGTAATGCATAAGATCTCCATACGTGGATTAAAAATCAGAAAGTATATAATCATTCATACGCTTTAAGTAAGAAAGTTATATTCATAGAAAGGTGTCGAACTTTGTAACGGTCAGTACGTTTCCTAATACAGCAAAGGTTTCAGAACAGAGGACTTTGCACTCTTTGGTTTCACAGTAACACAGCTGTGTTTATTTTGTCTTATAAAGAATGTGAAAAAGAGATAATAAAATCTAATGTGTAATGTCTATCCATAGCTTGACAATGAAACTCTTATTGTTTAGTGATGCATTAGATCACAAAGTCTCTTTGATGGCTTAATAAAAATGATAGAGGGCAACCTATTAAACACACACTTACAGGCAGATGGGAAGCTGAATCCATAAAAATTTGTAATGCCTGAAAAAAACTTCATGCTGCGTTTATTCTGAACATTATGGCCAACAGAGAAGCTGTAACAAAAAAATCCACACTGTCTACTCTTTCCAAGGTATTTTTCAGAAAACAAAGGGCAGTAAGTAATCCACGTTCCTTAACATTCATTACACCTGTCTCTGGATTTTGCATGTGCCTTCTCACCCTGATGATGTTATTAATGTGACAGTGATATTGAAATCCAATCTAGGGAGCATTTCACTTTGTGTAATCGCCTGAAGCAACTGTTACAGACACATGAATGTCCATTTTGGCAGGAAAGAAATCAGCCTCAGCTTCAATTCTTCGTTCTTTTTTGCGTATTTTTTCCTCATGACCACTGTCGGTGCTGTAGCACTTGGCTCCACAAAACAAGATAAAAAATGAAAGCATATATTTATGTCTTTTTCTCTGTGAAGGACAGGAACATGTTTAACAGACACCCATAGAGGTAAAAATGAAAGAACTTATAAATGACATTTTTGGTTGAAGGACAACTTTAAAAGCACAACAAAGTAAATTAAAAGCTACAAATGCACTTTATATGTGTTTTATTTAAAAATAAATCCTCAGACAGTGCTGATTAATGCTTTTACCTGAGAAAGTGGCAGGGTTGAAAATAATAACTCATTGTTAGTAAAGGTTTTGTTTAGTTATCCAGTTAACTGCATTCAGCGTGTATTGAATGGATTAAACAAACAATAAAAAAAAACAAACCAAACAAAGCCTGTAATGAACTTGCACTTCATGCATTAGTGGAAAGCTCTACAGCTCTTGTGGGTCATTTAAATAGCTTGTACTGTATATATGAGAAAGACCATCAGCACCATAGCAGTTCAATGTAAGATGATTATTTACACAATAAACACACAGGACACTGAATACACAACTCAGTGACAACAAAACTGGTTTGTGAGAAAGCTCTTGCAACAATACAATAATAATAAACAGACCACATCTTTCTGTACATATAAATGATCATGCTCATTACAAGAATCAGTTCTCAGGGATTTTACAGAAGCATGAGAAGGAGCCCTGACCCACACAGGAGGCTCAGGTGAGACAGCAGTGCGCATGCGGACACGCCCTTTCCCTCTCAGCCTGTCCTCGCGCTAACCTGTACTCGAGACAGGAAGTGAAGAGCTTTGTTCTTTTGTAAACAGCACGGCTTTGGGAAACTTAACTCGCGCTAAGAAACAAGTATGCACGAACAGGCGGAAAATCATAACGTTCGTCGAAAGGATGACGATTAATTCATCTGACTGCTGACGAGGCTGAGAAAAGCGCGAACTTTCGCCGCGCGCCAGTTAGTTGCTCAAGTCGACAGAAAGCGTCTCGCGCTGCTGCGTTAGCTGTGTGATAGCGAGTGCGCGCGCGCGTGCGCGTGACAGACAGCAGTAACTAATGCTAGCTAAGTTGAGTGATTAAACTCGCTAAGTCACATAACGCGGTTAGGGCGACGCTTAAATGTTAAATGTTGCCGTTATAACTTGACGTGACTGATAACGGGGAGCTCGAGTTTTGAATAAGAGAGAAGTTTTCGCTTGTTTTTGGCGTTTGGTTTTCAAATTTCCCTCCGTTTTGTTGAGTCTTTTGGGAGTTTAAGCTAATAGGCGGCTGGCTAACAGGCCGCAGGGACTCAACATAGCAACCGTAATCTCTGGAGTTTGGTGTCGTTTAACTGGTTTGTAATTCCGTGAACTTTCCGGAGCATTGGATACATAATTTGTGTTGATTTGGGTCAATCATGGATCCTCCTAACTTTGGGAATTCAGCATCTGCTGCTGCTGCTGGTGCTTCTTCAAAAAAAGACAAAAAACCCAAGAAGAGCTACGATGAAGGAGATGGGAAGAAGAAATTTGTGAGTAAACTTGACTTGGGAACAAACATGAGATGTGAATTGATTTCCTTCAGGTTCTCTGTTGTCCTGCTGAAGAGCTTTTGTAGACCATTAACGATTTGTTTGCTAACTATATTGTCATTATTAGTGACTGCTGCTGAGCCCTTAATATTCACCAAGCTAACACAATGCAGTAAATATCTTCCAGTTAAACACTCACTCTTCACTTTGTGGCCCGAAAGCTTACATGTATTTCTGGTACTGGTTTAAAAATCAGATGTTTGTTAGAAATCTCTCCTACGTGCCCTGACTTGGGTAATGAGGAAGTGTCTGTGAGACTGTGTGTGTGTGTCTGTGAGACTGTGTGTGTGTGTCTGTGAGACTGTGTGTGTGTGTCTGTGAGACTGTGTGTGTGTGTCTGTGAGACTGTGTGTGTGTGTCTGTGAGACTGTGTGTGTGTGTCTGTGAGACTGTGTGTGTGTGTGTCTGTGAGAGACTGTGTGTGTGTGTGTCTGTGAGAGACTGTGTGTGTGTGTGTCTGTGAGAGACTGTGTGTGTGTGTGTCTGTGAGAGACTGTGTGTGTGTGTGTCTGTGAGAGACTGTGTGTGTGTGTGTCTGTGAGAGACTGTGTGTGTGTGTGTCTGTGAGAGAGAGTGTGTGTGTGTCTGTGAGAGACTGTGTGTGTGTGTGTCTGTGAGAGACTGTGTGTGTGTGTGTCTGTGAGAGACTGTGTCTGTGAGAGACTGTGTGTGTGTGTGTCTGTGAGAGACTGTGTGTGTGTGTGTCTGTGAGAGACTGTGTGTGTGTGTGTCTGTGAGAGACTGTGTGTGTGTGTGTCTGTGAGAGACTGTGTGTGTGTGTGTCTGTGAGAGACTGTGTGTGTGTGTGTCTGTGAGAGACTGTGTGTGTGTGTGTCTGTGAGAGACTGTGTGTGTGTGTGTCTGTGAGAGACTGTGTGTGTGTGTGTCTGTGAGAGACTGTGTGTGTGTGTGTCTGTGAGAGACTGTGTGTGTGTGTGTCTGTGAGAAACTGTGTGTGTGTGTGTCTGTGAGAGACTGTGTGTGTGTGTGTCTGTGAGAGACTGTGTGTGTGTGTGTGTGTCTGTGAGAGACTGTGTGTGTGTGTGTGTGTCTGTGAGAGACTGTGTGTGTGTGTGTGTCTGTGAGAGACTGTGTGTGTGTGTGTGTGTGTGAGAGACTGTGTGTGTGTGTGTGTCTGTGAGAGACTGTGTGTGTGTGTGTGTGTGTCTGTGAGAGACTGTGTGTGTGTGTGTGTGTGTCTGTGAGAGACTGTGTGTGTGTCTGTGAGAGACTGTGTGTGTCTGTGAGAGACTGTGTGTGTCTGTGAGAGACTGTGTGTGTCTGTGAGAGACTGTGTGTGTCTGTGAGAGACTGTGTGTGTCTGTGAGAGACTGTGTGTGTCTGTGAGAGACTGTGTGTGTCTGTGAGAGACTGTGTGTGTCTGTGAGAGACTGTGTGTGTCTGTGAGAGACTGTGTGTGTCTGTGAGAGACTGTGTGTGTGTGTGTGTCTGTGAGAGACTGTGTGTGTGTGTGTCTGTGAGAGAGTGTGTGTGTGTGTGTGTGTGAGAGACTGTGTGTGTGTGTGTCTGTGAGAGACTGTGTCTGTGAGAGACTGTGTGTGTGTGTGTCTGTGAGAGACTGTGTGTGTGTGTGTCTGTGAGAGACTGTGTGTGTGTGTGTCTGTGAGAGACTGTGTGTGTGTGTGTCTGTGAGAGACTGTGTGTGTGTGTCTGTGAGAGACTGTGTGTGTGTGTGTCTGTGAGAGACTGTGTGTGTGTGTGTCTGTGAGAGACTGTGTCTGTGAGAGACTGTGTGTGTGTGTGTCTGTGAGAGACTGTGTGTGTGTGTGTCTGTGAGAGACTGTGTGTGTGTGTGTCTGTGAGAGACTGTGTGTGTGTGTGTCTGTGAGAGACTGTGTGTGTGTGTCTGTGAGAGACTGTGTGTGTGTGTGTCTGTGAGAGACTGTGTGTGTGTGTGTCTGTGAGAGACTGTGTGTGTGTGGGTGTGTCTGTGAGAGACTGTGTGTGTGTGTGTGTGTCTGTGAGAGACTGTGTGTGTGTGTGTCTGTGAGAGACTGTGTGTGTGTGTGTGTGTGTCTGTGAGAGACTGTGTGTGTGTCTGTGAGAGACTGTGTGTGTGTCTGTGAGAGACTGTGTGTGTCTGTGAGAGACTGTGTGTGTCTGTGAGAGACTGTGTGTGTCTGTGAGAGACTGTGTGTGTCTGTGAGAGACTGTGTGTGTCTGTGAGAGACTGTGTGTGTCTGTGAGAGACTGTGTGTGTCTGTGAGAGACTGTGTGTGTCTGTGAGAGACTGTGTGTGTCTGTGAGAGACTGTGTGTGTCTGTGAGAGACTGTGTGTGTCTGTGAGAGACTGTGTGTGTCTGTGAGAGACTGTGTGTGTCTGTGAGAGACTGTGTGTGTCTGTGAGAGACTGTGTGTGTCTGTGAGAGACTGTGTGTGTCTGTGAGAGACTGTGTGTGTCTGTGAGAGACTGTGTGTGTGTGTGTGTCTGTGAGAGACTGTGTGTGTGTGTGTGTCTGTGAGAGACTGTGTGTGTGTGTGTGTCTGTGAGAGACTGTGTGTGTGTGTGTCTGTGAGAGACTGTGTCTGTGAGAGACTGTGTGTGTGTGTGTCTGTGAGAGACTGTGTGTGTGTGTGTCTGTGAGAGACTGTGTGTGTGTGTGTCTGTGAGAGACTGTGTGTGTGTGTGTCTGTGAGAGACTGTGTGTGTGTGTGTCTGTGAGAGACTGTGTGTGTGTGTGTCTGTGAGAGACTGTGTGTGTGTGTGTCTGTGAGAGACTGTGTGTGTGTGTGTCTGTGAGAGACTGTGTGTGTGTGTGTCTGTGAGAGACTGTGTGTGTGTGTGTCTGTGAGAGACTGTGTGTGTGTGTGTCTGTGAGAGACTGTGTGTGTGTGTGTCTGTGAGAGACTGTGTGTGTGTGTGTCTGTGAGAGACTGTGTGTGTGTGTGAGAGACTGTGTGTGTCTGTGAGAGACTGTGTGTGTGTGTGTGTGAGACTGTGTGTGTGTGTGTGAGACTGTGTGTGTGTGTGTGAGACTGTGTGTGTGTGTGTGTGTGTGTGTGAGACTGTGTGTGTGTGTGTGAGACTGTGTGTGTGTGTGTGAGACTGTGTGTGTGTGTGTGAGACTGTGTGTGTGTGTGTGTGAGACTGTGTGTGTGTGTGTGAGAGACTGTGTGTGTGTGTGTGAGACTGTGTGTGTGTGTGTGTCTGTGAGAGAGTGTGTGTGTGTGTGTCTGTGAGAGAGACTGTGTGTGTGTGTGTGTGTGTGTGTGTCTGTCTGTGTGTGTGTGTCTGTCTGTGTGTGTGTGTGTGTGTGTGTGTGTGTGTGTGTGTCTGTGTGTGTGTGTGTGTGAGAGACTGTGTGTGTGTGAGAGACTGTGTGTGTGTGAGAGACTGTGTGTGTGTGTGAGAGACTGTGTGTGTGTGAGAGACTGTGTGTGTGTGTGAGAGACTGTGTGTGTGTGTGAGAGACTGTGTGTGTGTGTGAGAGACTGCGCGTGTGTGTGAGAGAGACTGCGCGTGTGTGAGAGAGACTGCGCGTGTGTGTGAGAGAGACTGCGCGTGTGTGTGAGAGAGACTGCGCGTGTGTGTGAGAGAGACTGCGCGTGTGTGTGAGACTGCGCGTGTGTGTGAGACTGCGCGTGTGTGTGTGAGAGACTGCGCGTGTGTGTGTGAGAGACTGCGCGTGTGTGTCTGTGAGACTGCGCGTGTGTGTCTGTGAGACTGTGCGTGTAGTTTTGTGTGTGCGCGCGCGTGTACAGGTGTGTGTGTGTGTGTATAGTTATGTGTGCATAGTAATGGCACACAGATGTAGGTCATGTAGCAGGAAATGCATATAGTCTTTCAGGATTCTGCATCATTTCTGTTGTCCACATTCCTGTTCAGTTATTTAAAAATGCCAAACAACAAAATATCTAAGTGTCAGGTTTGGATCATGTGACATTCAAGGAAATTACACAGATGAATGTCCAATGGAAAGTCCATTTGCACTAAAATAATGGAAAGCTTTTTACAAAAGGATGCAGTTTCATTGGTCAAAATCACCACTTCACTGTGCACCCACAATACAAAAGCCACTCTACTGGTTCAGTTTTCCTACTTCAGTGCTCTCCCAGGCCTGTATTCAGGAGCAGAACAGTATGCATCGTATTACGGCACCTCTCAAATAGGCTGTAGTAATGAAGTGAAAGTAAATTGTAAACATGCCCAATAAGAAATTACAGGCTATGCACTAACAACCTTGTCAGCAGCCATGTTAAGCGGAGCTTTAGCATTGTACCATATTTCAGCGTGTTTCAGTGTGAATGAAATTCCAGAGAAAAAAAACAACAGTTTTTTAAACAATATATTCATATAAGTATAGATGGGACCATGAAAAATTGCATTTTAACTGCCTGTCTGAACCTGATTGCATCCTTGGTTGAAGTGTTTCTCATGTGGTGAGATTCAGGGATGAGTAGCTCACTCTCAAGCAAGACTCATCACACCACAGAAGCTCACTAGGGTTAAACACTATCACATTTTTTTCCTTCCCTGGTTATAGGACATTAAAAAAATAGTAGTGTACTTGTCCCTGGCACATTTTGAAGCAGAATATCACATAATAGGTTTGTTTGATTATGAATGGATGCTTCTTCAGTAAAATGATCTCATTTTAATATCAAATCTTCCCCTTTTACCATCACAGGCTTCAGTTAATTTACATTGACGTTTACATTTATTCATTTGACACTTTGCATAAAAGTGTCACAAGTAAAGCATGTTTCAGTCCAAAACTCTGGCTGTTTAAGGAGGGAAAAGCAGGATGAAGAGATGTAACAAGGGTTAATTGATATCCTGAGAAATTCTTTCGATCGCACCTTCATCTAACTGTATGCTTATTCCTTTTAACACTTTGCTGTTGGGATGGTAAATGTTTAAAAATGGCTTTATGTATTTCTCCTTTTCACCATAATAAGATGACGTCTTTAAAAGTCACGGAACTGTTTGAACAGTATAAATTTAGCTTCCTGTCCAATTCACAGATTCTGCAGGAGTGTGGATAATTTGTCTGTTTATTTTAACATCCAGAGGTAGACAGTCAGTCGTAAACCTCCAAGAAGTTCTTACATGTATTGAATTTTGAGGGAATTCCATTATGTCAGACTCTGGGAGGAGTGAGTCAGGCATGAGTGGCTAAAAATACCATCTACACCACAGCGTTAAGCCTGTGGATGACAGCGTTCAACTTGTTACACTATCTCTTCATCTCTCCTTCTGAAGAAAACCGATCTTCAGCCAGCAAAAGGTTACCATAGAGTCCCAAACAACACCTGGCATTTGACATTGGGTAGTAATGAAACCCATCCTCTCCGGGTTGTAAACATTTGACACGCTTCATCTTTCTGCCTGGTTGTGAAGCAGATGTTTCCTGCATGGCTAAGCTGAATGGAATACTGGAGAATACTTCCTGTTTCTTATGTGACTGTAAAACAAACACGCATGTACTTTATACTGCAGCTTTTTTCATTGTTATTCTGACCCCAACGCTCATTTAGCTGTTAGCAATAGCAGTTTTTATACCCTGTTCTTTTTTCAGAGACCGTAAGTCTCTTGACAGATCATTCATTGTAATGAAAGTTTAATGTGATATAGGTCTGGTTGAGGCTCCTAACTTAAACAAACCTTTACCCTTAAATACGTTCTAAATTAAAATATGTGCACTGTGCTGGTGGTGATGCTGGTGTCAGTTTGTTGGTTGGTTTTCTATTTCGTAACAGTTGTCTGCTGCAATAACAGGGACTTTGTCATTGTTTCTTGATGTGTTTATATATTTTATTTCATTTTATCTTTTTATCCGTTTCATTTTATGTATTTTATTTTTCATCTGTTTTAATTTTCTTTGTATTAATTGGGTCAGTTTATTGCTTTATTGTCTTTTTATTGCAATATTGTGCAGCACTTTGGGCAATTGAAATTGCAATAAAATGTGCTATATAAATGAATAAAGTTGAAGTTAGCACAAGAATAGAAGTTTTAGAATTGATAAGCTTAATTATGAAAAAGTATTAGCATGAAGATTGAAGATTTCAGTAGTAGTCCAACATGTCAATAATTTAATTGAATTAATTTAGCAACAAACTGGTTACCCAAACACAAACAGCATATTTATAACAGGTTCTTTAATGTGTGCTGAAATCTGTCCTGTATGTCAGGGCCACATTCCATCTGTCAAGGGCTGTAAATCTCAGACAAGCAAAGTAACAATTTGGTGATTGTTTTGGACTGCTTTTGAGCAGCTTAGCATCACAGTATAGAATGCTAGTGTAATATGGTAAAGTTATGGACAAGTCTATAGACTACACAAGACAATATACCATGTTTTCTATGATAATCAAACAAACTGGGTCAAATATGTGCCTAACATTTAATATGGACATTTAGACGGTAAACAATATAAATGGCACATCTTAACTTGTTGTCAATTAGTATCATGTATCACCAGTGATTTTAAGGAGCTAAGCTTTTTAGATGGACTGAAATTCGGGAGTCTTTTACAGGTCACTGTAGACAGTGCAATGCTTGAGGCTGTAACGGCTGAATGTTAGTGACAGTTGCTGGCACAATTTGACCTCTATGTTTCATTTATACACCTCATGGATAATGTAGTGAGTTATCTTTTAATTTCAGGAGTCTTCTCAATTATAGTATTGACGTGCAGGATTTCTGAGGTAACATACTTTAGTTTTTAATGTCAACAATGTTGAGTAGGGCTTTGTCTTATTTATCCATGGATTAGTTATATAGTGCTATTTACTCGTCAGTAATTATACAAGAGTATTTTTTGCTGAAGCACATATGTTCTTGCTGTAACTACTAACACATTGTTAGATTTCACACTGTGACTGGGTTGTATTCTAGTTAATACCTGTGAGGTGTGCTTTAGGTATGATGAGGCAGGGCAGTTATGCAAATGACATGGAAAAGACAAAACAGAACCGCAAATACACAACTCGAATAGCTCCACTTCACATCCATTGCACAAATCTCACTACAGACTTCTTTTAATCTGTACAGATGTCATATTAATAATGCTGAGAACAATGCTGGGATTGGCTGGAACAATCTGGTGTTAGTCACAATTGTTAGGGTGTTATAATGAAAACACCCCTGCATTAGTACATTCACTGGACTGCATGCTATGGATGCTGTGTGTGTAAGATAAACTTTGCCAGTTAACAAATGTATACAGCAGCACTATGAGAAACTTCTCTAATGGCTGACAGTAAACAGGGAGCATGTGTAAATTGAATATGAACAAACACACATTTTGACTCTGTTGTTGGCTGATTTTACACACCTGCTGGAGTGACAGATCACTTAATAAAAACTCAGCCTGTTGGTCCTTTTCTGCACGATATCTATGGGTTTAAACACAGTTTATACATGTAGGGAAAAAAGAAAGAGATAGCGTTTGCCAACTTTTCTAAAACTCATCTGTGGTGCAAACAGACTGGATAAGCAGAAGAGTGGTTTTCTTGTCTTATGTACTCAGTTTGAGCTGATTAAAATATGTTTGTTCTTTCTTTCACTCAACTACCTGCTTTGTATTTGGAAGGGAGAACAGTTGATAAACAGGCTATAACAAGATCTGCTAGAAGTGCTGTTAAATCTGTTTTCTTTGACACTGTAGCTTGTTCAGGGTGTTTTTAAACTTCCCATAAATATTTCTGCCTTACAAAACATGACTCTGTGTGTGTGTGTGTGTGTGTGTGTGTGTGTGTGTGTGTGTGTGTGTGTGTGTGTGTGTGTGTGTGTGTGTGTGTGTGTGTGTGTGTGTGTGTGTGTGTGTGTGTGTGTGTGGTGCGAAGGTGCTTAGCCTATTGGACCTGACTGCGGAAATGGGATGTGGTTAACCAATTAACAGCGATGCAACTGTCAAGCTACATGATCAAGATTTACTCCTAGGATTAACTCCTGTTACAGTTGAGAGCTCAGAACGTTTGCCGTGCATTTTCACTCCCAGCTTTTGTCTAAGATATTTTAGGCTCTTAAATACACTTCTAAGAGGCTTCTAAGAAATACTGGCCTGGGTGAGTCCCCTGGCTGAGACTGTACCTGAGCCAGTGGCCAGCTGCTTAAACCCTGTTTGGTGAGAATCAAGCGCATATATCTCCGTCCTGTTGCATCTACAATCCTCTCTGTTCTTAAAGACTGATGTATGCAGCACTGAGTGTCAAATGAACTTCCTGTTCGAGTCAGTATTTATACTGTATACAGTGTATCAGAGAGGTCTGCTATGACTCTTCATACCCTAGACCTCAGGGGTCTTACACGGATTACTGAATTACTGGATTGCATTGTTGGATGATTTGATATGACCCAGGATTTCTGGGAAGTCTGTAAGATCAAACATGCCCAGAAACGTGCCTTTTCTCTGTAAACACAGCAAAAGTAGAGAAATGCATTAGAACTAACTGTGTGAAGCTGTTAACTACTAAATATCTTATGCAGTTACTAAATAAAGGTCATGCAATTGCAGTTATTCTTAGATCAGTTTGATATAAAAAGTACATGCGCTTAGGACAAATGTTTCAGCTGGAGGTTTTACGTCTGTGCTACATAAGTTTCATTTAATTGTGCAACTGTAAGAGACAATAGATAAAAAAAAATACTAAAATAAAAGAAGGAAACCTGAACATGAGCCAGAATACTGCCACATCCTGTCCTGTTTTCTGTTAGCTACATCACCTAGATCAAAACAGCACACCCAGAAGAATATTTTTTTTATTTTGTCCTTCCATCCTTTTATTTCGACTCATTTTATGCCTGGTCCTCGCCTCATGTCACAACTCATATTCTGCTTTATTTCTTTCATTTTCTTTGGAGACTTCTGCACAGAGGATTGTGTGAGCAAGAGCGATGTGAAGCAGTCAAGGAAAAACCTTTGCAAATGAGAAGTTAATGTTGTTGGTTATGTTTTTATGATGCTTTTTTATGGTGTTGTTTTAGCAATCAGTCACTGTCACAGTCAGGCTTTACTTTGGGATCAGTGCAATTCATGAAGGAATTGTAGTTTAAAAAAAAATATGAGTAGAATAAAGTAGAACTGTCTTCTCAAAATACCATAACATTAGGGACATAAGTACATGTGGAAGTTTGAAAATCATGAGCAAATTTATGGAAAAGTTCATGGCAGAGGTGTGTAGTAGAGAGTGGAAGCTTACATGACTATGTGTTGTTGGAAACAGTTGAATGTTTCAGAAGCATCTGGGACAACAGGTTGGGCTTTTCTACCCACGATGCCCAAGGCTATGATTTCTACCATTCCAGGACATAGTTCATGCACCGTTGTTTACATGGCTCATGTGTATTGTTTTGTCTTTCACTAACAGATGCTTACATTTTAAACATTCTTTTTGAATTGAATGTCAAAAGACTTTGTGGTCATGAGTCTTGACTCTCGACATAAAAAAGCAAACAATAAACAACTTGTAACTAACTATTGTGTTGGTTATGCGAAGAATAAATGAATGGTGTGATATGGCTAGACATGATCTGCATTACAGTTGAAGCCATTTAAATTTTAATCCTACAACAGCAACCTCGTATACATGAATAATTTTACGACGTCAGCATATTCTTTTGAAAAGGCATGTCAGTGTTTGTGCTGTGGAACATCCACAAAACAACTTGTGATCTTGGTTCCTGTGATCTTGTATGTCATAGCAGATAAAAACAGCCGTTTCCTCACTTGCCTTTCTTTTTTTCTCTCTCTTGAAGTTAATAAGATTAACATGACAAGCTGTTTTCTTTTTTCTTCTTTTTTTAAATAAAAAACAGCTAAGAAAACACAATACTAATATATCTCAAAGACTTTCCCATGGCAGAAAAACATTTTTACAGCTTCATCTATGTCCATTAGACATCTTTACACAGAAAACATCACCATATCAACAACGTTTGGTGTGTATACTGTACATGTTTCTTCATATAAACCTGTAATTGACATCACAGGTAGCCCAGCTGTGTGAGCTGCTGTAAAGAGGAAAACAAAACAGTGCCATGCTCTAATGCACAGATCCCGATAGTATTAATGCTACCGGAGTTCATATAGAAATGGTAATGATAGGAAGGAGGTTAATGAAGTGAAGGAGGGAGAGAAGCTATCTGGTCTTTAGTATTATGGATAATTCTTAGTGACAATTGTGTGAGAGAGAAAAACGCTGAAACTAAAGTGATCAAGACAGAGAAGAAAGCTGGATTGTCATTCTGTGGTTGTGTTCTGGTTTTTGCTGTCACGCTTCCTAGAGACTACAGTAAAAGGTACAGCCAGGTGAAGAAAACACACACCATCCAAATGTACATCTTTATCTTATACATCTTATACTTTTAAGCTGTGCTCATGCTCACATAAAGACTTTGTGTCCTTGCACATTAAATAGTTGTCTCACTTCAATAAGGCTTTACACAGTAATGGTGCAACCACAACCATGACAAGTGGATGCGGTTTGTCTCCTAATTCAGAACTGAAAGGCCTACTATTGTCCGCATTGACCTAATTTTATTTAAAATTCCCTCACTTGTTTAAATGAAACATGTATCTGAAGTGAAGTCCAACTAAGAGTCTGTTGTGTCAAGAGATTTGATGGATTTGTTTGGCTCATCATAGTTTGTGTATCTACTGTACACACCTTTTGGAAATATGATTTAAAGCTATTTCATCAGGGATTAAATAAGGATGAACAATTAAGCATGATTTATTTCTAAGTTACGTGTAATTGCCTGAGATACTGTTGCTTATCTAAAGTTGGTTAGAGTTCCTGTCTGTACTGGATTAAGTGTACAGTTGAGGTCATAAGTTTATATACCCATTGCTGCATCTGCAAAATGTAAATAATTAAAAAGGAATGAGGAATCAGTCTTTTCTCTCAGAGAACTAACTGATGGACTCTTTGCATAAAGATTCATTTTTTTCATTCAGTACTGCCCTTCGAAATCTACAAATCAAGATATTTACGTTTCCTAGGAAGCGATAGTAATCAACACCGATCATCCTGTTCAGAATGCTAGTTTAAGTATCTCAGGAAGAGGTAGGTCTTCACCCGTCGTTTGAAGACCGCCAGAGACTCTGGACATCTAGTGGAAGCTTATTTCACCACCTCGGTGTCACAACAGAAGTGTCTCTGACAGTGAGAGATGGTAGGACCAGTGGAGTGCTAGTAAATCAGAGGAAGCGAGGTGTAGTGCTAGGAGTGACACGATATACAGAAGATGCTGGAAAAGCAAAGAATGTGCTGGACCTGAATTCTTTTTATGAGAAACAGTGGGCAGTTTTACTGTTCAGGACAAACAAGGTACTCATTAAAATCTATCCCAAAACATACGATGAGTCGATGAACTTCCAGTGTTAAGAATCAGAGTATGAAAACTTTTTTTACTGATTAATTTGTGTCAATTTTGTTATTATTTTGTCTTGTAGACTATATGTGAACATTTGTCATGTAAAATAGCTTATTCAGGGCAGAACTAAATAAAAAACAAACTGCAAATTCATAAGGCTCTACATCTTATAAATTATTAACATCTTGCAGATTTTACAAGGGTATGTAAACTTATGACCTCAACTGTACATGGGATTCTTTGGTAATTTCCTGTTTTACATGCTCTCATCTGTGATTTTATTTCCAGCTGGCTTGGCTTTTCTACACCCGTCTTTTGAGTAAATTACCTGCCAAATTACCTGCTGATTTTCAACTCTGTGGTTGTCTGATCATTTTAATCCTGTCCAGAGACATGCCCTTGCTTGTATGCTTGTTTGTGAGTTTCTGTGCCGGTGTCGGGTGGTGTTGGATAAACAGACGTATTACTCTTGCTACTTGCTGTGTTCAGTCGCATATCAAGCATATCAGTGATCCTCCTCCAGATGTTAAACACTTACCAAGTTGTGAAATCAAAAATGGATGCGTCTTGTATATGTCAGTATTACTCAATGCATTAAATCACAAGCTTTTAACTGTCTGACCAACTTGAGCATAAGCTTGGACTGTAAAGTCAATATTGTGCCGTGATTCAGAAGAATTTGTGAAGGGTGGGGTGTAACATTCTAGAAAAGTGTGAATATCATGGTGTTCATTCAGAGCTTTTCAAGGCTATGAGTGCTTCTTATTGTGCTTTTAACCATTCACCTCTGTGTTTAATGTATCCTGACACTCGTCAGCTTTAGTACAGCCCTTGATACAGTGGCATGGCCTAATGGACAAGCCGGTTCTCTATCCTGTTCTACTGCTTCAGCTGATGTTAGACAGGACTGAGCTGTCTGTGTAGCTCTAGACTTACAGTCGCACCCATATATACACACACACCTATATTCATACACACACAGAGAGATAGAGAGAGAGAGAGAGAGATGTACTCTGTCTATGTTGATATTAAGGAATGGGGAACTTCAGATTCAGTGCATTTTTGATTCAGTGTCTCTTTGCTCTATTCCACATGATTGATTTTTCACATCTTTACAGAGGTGTGAATTGTTTGTGATTCAATGTGTAAAACAGTTGATTGTGTAATTAAACAGTTGTTCAGTTGCTCCCTTTGCCATTTGTGCCCTGGTACACTATGCCACTTGGTCCTTTCAGTATTCATTTAACTTTTTGCAGGGAATGAAAGACTTAATTACTAAGAAACATGTTTGGTTTCAGTCCCAAGTGAAAACCAGTCTTTTGTCTAAATATTCCTTGAGTGAGCAAAAGAGTGACTGATTGAGATTGAATGAGAAGGAGGCATCGGTCACCGTAGACTTTTAATCCCATAACGTTGTTGCTGTAGTTTTTTTATAACGTTTGCTGCTTGTAGTTTTAACTGGCTGAATGTTTTCGGGTTGCTGTTTTTGTCTGAAATACTATATAACTGTAAATTCGGTGTTTATGATTGTTTGTTACTATCAATGTAGCTCAACTAATCTGTTAATCAGAAAGTGACATTTCAAGTTCATTTTCATGTTGTTTTTTTATTTCTGGTTAGCATCTTTGTTTTTAATGAATGTTGTATGGTGTGTGTACGTGCATGTATGTTTAGAGGTGTTAGAGAATTTACTGACGGGTAGTCCAGCTCCTGTGCTAAAAAAAAAGCACAGAGGCGGCTCAGACAGGATTAATGAGGCAAGGAGGTGAATGGGGCGCGCACGCGCACACACACACACACACACAGAGCAAAAAGCAATGCTGAGAAATCTGCTATAAATAGTGAAATAAATGCTTATAGTTATACACTTCATGTTCTCCAAAATTACTCAGTAGTGAGATGGATTATTAGAATATCATTAGCCCGAGTGCCTCCGATAAGCAGACAATGTTTTGTATACAAACTACAGATATTTGAATAAATTTCATACAATCTTCTCAGAATCAGGAACTTAGAAAAATGAAGTACGAAGCAGTCATTTATGCAGAGAAACATAATGGTGGTGACTTTTTGTCGAAGGCAGATGTGCCTCACCAGTGACTTTGTTAATGATTTAGCTTCACAGTGTTATCCTTTTATGGGATTTCAGTTTGTTTCCTGTGTACTTTTCTAGCTGGCCGTACCTTCCCACACTGTGTCAGTCTTTTCAGTTAGGTTTCTGAGCAAACCAAAATATGACTGGGGTTTTTACTTGCAAGATCAGCTAGCTAATGAATTTTTCAATTAAATCTTTAATGTTTTTTTTTTAACACCTGCCTCAAAGAAATATCCATATCAGCCAGCTTTTTTCTTTTGTCTTTTTTCTTAAATAAATATTAAGGTTAATAAAAGCTTCCATGCTATAAAAAAGGCACAGATGTTCTGCAGGTTCTTCATTATACTTAGGTTTGTTAACACGAATCAAACTTAATTCACTTTTGTCAATTTGTTTGTGATTTCATGGCAGAAAAGGTCAGATTCATATTCTGTGTTTGTGTTGGTAAAATCAGTTGCATACAAACAGTTCTACTGTATTGTGTACTGTAAAGTTCTTTATGTAAGCCTGAAGGTTGCTCCCCTGCTGTATTATTGCCTTCTCTATTTTTAGAAATGTTACAACTTGTGCATGTCAGCCCAAACTACAGGAAATTGCCCTTTACTTGGATTTTTATTCTCTCTCTCTGGCTTTTTCTCCCTCTCCATGACGTACTCGGGACCCTGTTGTGCCATAAACATGTTCTCATTACCTGGCTGCTCCAGATGCCAGTTTCCCCCTGATTATTTTTCAGCCTCCTTCTCATATTTTCTGCCTTACTTCCACAACAGATGATGTGATGGCGGGAGGGCTAGGAAACAGAAATGTAGTGTGCAGTTTAATGCAGTGGTGCTGCAGATTTGAGTGAATATGCATCAGGTTGAGTATGTACCTTTTGAGCAGGTTTTCCATTTTCTTATACATTTGCATAGATATTTTTCTTAGTGGATATTTGCATGGCTTTTCTTTGTCCCTGTGTGTGCTGGGGTTGTTGTTTTTGATAAAATCTTCATTTGACAAAAATGGAGAGTGATTTATTGTTATGCTGCTTTGTCACTCGTGTCGTAGGTATTCTTCACATCTGACACAAAAAGACTAAAATGCTAAGAAACATTTTTGATCATAATGATTTATCACAAATGTGTGTGTGTGTGTGTGTGTGTGTGTGTATATATATATATATATATATATATATATATATATATATATATATATATATATATATATATATGTATATATATATATATATATATATATATGTATATGTGTTTTTTTTTAATATATATAAATTAAATAATATTTATTCTTAGTCACTGTAACAAAGGGTGGAAATTAAACCGATAAGTAACAAGTCAGTCAGTATCTATGTTTATTTAGTATACAGTTGTGGCTATAGCAGGTCAGTGTCACCTTGTCTATTAATTAGTGATGAACTCATCCTGTACCAAGTATTTGTAACAGGACTAGCTGCTGAATGGGTACTGGATCAGATTTCTGATTTTAAAGAATGATCCCTTGATGTACTTTATGCCTGAAATATAAGTGAACCTTACCTGTCATGTCATGCAAAGACGTTGTCCTTAAGCAGGCCACCATCACGTGGTGATATTTTACCTGTTAAACATTACCTGCTTTACCAGAGAGCCACCTCTCTTAATGGGAGAATTGACCAATATTCAGGGCTTTATTATTCAATAAATAGAACGGACAAATCAGTAGCCTGGCCACCCAGGACAAGATGATATCCTGGCCAAGCTATTAGCTGTTTCCATGGAAGACAAGCAATTTGAGAAGGTTATCAGCAGTAATACTTTTTCCGTCTTTCTTAGAACAGCTTAGAGTGCACGGTGTTTGATCAGACTGTTAAAACCTGAACACTGAACTTATTATTCAATACTTCAGAGTCAAGTATTGAAATCAAATATTAAACATTATCTAATTAAATAACACTCTGATCTCACCCATCATCATCATCATCATCAGTTATGTTTAATTTATTGAGTAACCCAAACATTATAAGATTTTGTCTTTTTTTTTTTTTGTGTGTGTTTGTGTTATTGACATCAGCCTCTGATGTAGACTCTAAGCCCTGAAGCGCAATTTGTTCTGCTCAGTTTAGTGGATTATCTGTCCCGCTGGTTTGTGTGTGTGTGTGTGTGTGTGTGTGTGTGTGTGTGTGTGTGTGTGTGTGAGTGTGTGAGAGAGAGAGTGATTGAGCACAAGAGATTTCCAGATTTGCCTTCCAGGTTTCTGTCTAAGAACGAATACAGTTATCTGCATATACGTGGATGCATATAGTGTGTGTGTGTGTGTGTGTGTGTGTGTGTGTGTGTGTGTTTCAGTAGTGGATTAAACAGGATTAGCTTGTCAGTCATGCAGTTTGACTCTCACATTTTCCACTTGTATGATTACCACTTATCTACTGATGTCCTACACAGTGCAGCAGGTGTGTGTGTGTGTTTGTGGATAATGCATCTGCTTATTCCAAATGTTATTTTCAACCTGGGAAAATTCCTAAATGTTTGGATAATGTATGATGATGATTTTGCCATTCATCATACCAATTTAGGTATTTTAATAAAATGTAAAAGCCAAACAATACCAGCTACATCATGGTTCCACAAACTTCTGATCTCCTTAGTGCTGTGTTGCTTGCTGTATATCTACCTCAGTTGGGGACGTACTGTAGTAGCTCAGTGGTTGAGGCATCGGACTACTGATTGGAAGGTCATGAGTTCAAATCCCAGTTCCATCAAGCTGCCACTTATGTGCCTCTGAGCAAGGCCCTTAACCCTCAATCGATCAGCTACTGTATATGAATGAGATGAACGTAAGCTGCTCTGGATAATGCTGTAAAAGAAAAAAAAAAGCAAATACCTCTGTAAAGATTTGACTTTCTGATTTAAAAAGAAAATCCCAGTGCTGACTGTTGATGACGCTGTATGGCCCTGGGATGCTATCATGTCGCTCTGTAATCCATTATGTCCAGAAAAGAGCATTGTGTAGGAACCATAAACCTAAAATGGCTCAAGATTTGATAGTGCTTCATGTAGCTAATACTATTCAAGGGCAATATGCTTTGATTAGATTTGAGAGAAGTCTGACCAATTCGAATCAGCACGCTACTAATAGAATTATAATCCTCAGAGTTTTGTAGGCTGGTCACAATAAAGATTTCTAGGTTTAGCAAACCCGTATACCTTTTTGTTTAGTGTTTTCATTTACAAGAGATGATGATTTATTGTTATCGACAACAACAATAATAATATTGGCTTGTTAACATACAGGAAATGTTTTAAGAAAAAACTATGCAATATTTACCTGTACAATTTCTAAAGACAATCTAATGCTCATTCATCATCAGATTGAATTTTATCCTGGTCAGGGTTGTGGTGGTTGTGGGTTCAACCCTGGGAATACTGGGTGTGGGGTGTAAATAGACTTTAGGTGGGGTGCTAGTCCATTGCAGCGCTCCACACTCCCTTACTGTCCCATCTATTGGCAACGTGGCATAGTGAGTTCAACTGTTTGGATGTTTTTTTGAGATGAGAGAAAAGCAGAGAGCTTAGATGAAACCCCTCTGGACACAGAGAAGCCACTCGAAATTTAACACAGACAGTAACAGGTGTTCAGGATCTCTGGATCCATGTTGTTCCCAAGGGGTGGGAGAGCGGTGGGGGTGGGTGAGTGAGAGTGTGTGTATGTGTGTGTATATATATCACAACCTAACACTTGTTTACAAATGTTTGACTATCTATTTATTAAAATTGCTCTTTAAAAATGTTTGTCTTTTCAAAAGTAAGTTGTGTGAGTTATTTTGAAGAACATAACCCTGTCCCTTCCCAGCTCAAAGGGCATCAGATATGTTGGTCTTCTGATCGGTGAAGAAGCTACTCAGCACTCTGAAATTCATAATAGAGTATGTGGAAACCCAGCATGACTATAACCCTGAAATAACCCCACATAATCAATGCACAATTACCCAATAGATCAGCAAGATTTTTTGAAGTGGTCCTTTTAGTAATGCTAATGGAAGTTTAGAAGTGCTCTTTGTAGTAATTGTTTTTCAACACTTCAGTTAGAAGTGACTCTACACATGGCTCCTATGAACCTCTTCAAGTGTCCACTTTATTACCGCAGAAAATCACATTAGTGCAGTTATGTTCTATTTATTTCTTTTAGAGATCTTTGATTACAGATATACAACCATAGATAAACTAATTATTGATCTGTGTTGATTTATAGTTTATCAGTTTTCTTATTGTAACCTAGGGGACTCTTTACAATTGCAGGGGACCCCTGATGGGGTGCCAACTTATCAGACATTTGTACACATACTCACCCATTTCACATTCTTTAGAGATGCCAGACCCAAACGCTAGGCAAATGTGCTAGCAACTAACCACCTTGTCCCCAGCACCAGGATATTTAGTGAATAAGTGTGCAAATCTGCAATGGAGCTTAATTCTCCTCAGAGTTTAATTTTAGGTGTATTACTAACTCTAGTTTCACTTCTTTATATAGTCGATTCGACTGGCCTTGATTGATGATTATTCCATGTTCCCTTGACTAGACAGTTTAAATTACAGTAAACCAGTATCACAGTATCAGTTACACTGAATATGAGCATGGCAGTGATTTAGTGATAGCTAATCACAGCCATGCTGATGTTAAGTGTAACTGTGAATCTGATGTTAATTCAGTACTTCTATAACCTAGTATTTAATATTGAGAAATGATCATTCAGACACAATATGGCCAAAATGATCTACAGTGATCCCTCGTTTATCGTGGTTAATGGGGACGGAAACCCCTCGCGATAGGTGAAAATCTGTGAAATAGGATTGGTCCCACGTTTGACCTTTACACTGATGGTCATCATCTTGCTCTTCCTCTTGCGCTCACTAGAGGAATCTTTCGCAGGGGCATGGCACTTAGGAGGCATTGTAAGGGCTTAACGAAAAGTTAATTTCGAACACAATACCCGAGACACTGAACAAGAGTGGCGAGATACAACAAGGGAAGAAGCTGGGAGAGGATGCGATGATGCGCAGCCAATCAGCTCAGATCTCGCGCAGGGAACCAATCATGTGCCTTGTCTGAGTGCCCGTGGGTATGTACAAAGGCTCTGAGAGAGTTTCTCTCTTTGTCTGGCGTCCTGGGCATCTTTTTATTTTTCGATGAATATTTTTGAAAAATCAGTGACGCAATGAGGCCGCGAAACTTGAACCGTGAAACTTGAACCGTGAAGTGGTGAGGGATTACTGTATTCTGTTGCTCAGGTAATGCATCCCAAAGAAGCCACGCTAGATTTACGTTTATCTAAAGCAACATAAAAGTGCTTTGACATTTCTATTAACGGATGCAGACAAATTTTATAGCACCTCGGCTAGCCGAGTAGCTATCTCACACTGACACTCGTAAGCTCAGTAAAATCAGTAATCTGAGGCGAACATCACCTGGATTCTGTTTCATGCTTTCAGCTTAAGATTTATGCATCATTACTGTGCTGCAAAGAAACAGGTCTGCCTTGTGAACACTGCACCACGTTAGATTTATTGTCCTTGTTGACGCTCAAAAGCGGTGTCTGTTTTTTATTTCCTTTTGTCTTGTCGATAATGCTATTCGACTTTGCATTGAGAGGTTTTTAGTTGTGCCAGACAGAGGAAAAAGCATATTTGTCAGATTTTTTATTACAGCATTCCTTCATTATGTTTTTTTTTTCTCTGCAGAAGAGCAAGAGCACAGTTCTCACTCTTACCTTCCTCTGAGCCACGCTTTCAAGGGTTGTGCCAATGTTAACTTTGATCCCTCTTCTGTTTTTCCTGTGTTGTGTAAAGTGTCCACATGAATGGAGGTGAATTCAGAAATCTGTTTTCTGAGTTTAACAATAGGAAAAGAAAGAGAGCCATATGATAGTTTGTCTTTTATGTTTTATTTTTATTTAATGTGTCTTGAAAGCCACAGCAGGTGAAATGCTGCTGTAGCCAAACTTGACTGGAGAGGAAATAACCACATGAAACCCTGAAGAGTGTTTCACAGTGTGAGAGCCTTCGTTGTCATGTGTGTACCGCATGCCTGTGTGTATAGGTGTCGGTGGGAGCTCAGCTGAGTGAATCAGATCCCGATTAACACCTTTCTGTGTGACCTTTGCAGAGTCCGAAATTTGAGTGTAAAAACCGCAAACAATGGTGTGTATAGATATGAGAGTCAATCATATAAAAGCGCCTTTGTCTCGAACATATGGCTGCAGAATATTAAGTGTGTGTTCAACCAGTTGAGTGGCCATGTGCATTTTTGTGGGTTTTTATGGAAATAAAAAGTAGTCTTTGTTTGGTTGAGCTTAGAGAACAGGCAAATCAGTGACAGCACAAAAAAAGTTGTGTGAAAACAATGTAGAGCAACTGCAAACATTTGAGCAGCAAGGCTGAAAGTATGTTTCCTTCCGTCAACTGTCATTCAAGTGAGACACAAGCACACAGTCGTCACGCTTGTGCAGTTGCAACATGTGACCGTCACTTAGATGACAACCACAGACCTGAACATGCCTGCTACTGGTCCTTAGCTGTATCTTCCTTACTGCTTCATGGGGCTGTCAGCTGGTATTATCAGCTAATACTTTATACTATATTAGCTAATCGATTGTGTTCAACAACAACATGCACAGGGAAGTTCATGGGAAATGAAGACAATTTCCAAAATGACTTTATAACCAAGCTTGAAACATAAAAATACAGAAAACCACAAGAAGAGCTCTTGTTAATCAGCAGTATAAGTATAAACTGCTGTATACAAGTGTCAGTGTTTGCCTTGACCATGGGCTAAAATGATGCCAGTGGGCTACGCTTTAAGTCCCACTCTCACCTAGAATGTTTGAGAAACACATCATGTTGTGAAGCCTGCATCAGCATATGTCATATATTGTGGCTTTAGTGCATCACTTCATGCTTAGTGGTCAGACTTCTCATGCTTAAAGTTGGGACCTCTGGTGCAACAAAGGAAGCAACGAAACATCTTTCCGTGATGCATCTTAGCTTGTCCCTCCTCTGTGTTAGCCAGCATGTAAAGCTGAGAATGCTTTTTCTTGCAAAAATGAGCCTGGGTGCTTAAATAATAAAAGAAAGTCATCTTTATCTTAAGAATACTTAACTATACAAGAATTAACTGAGCATGTCTGCAATAACTATTTTACATAGAGCATGAGTGGGCTATATAATTTTCCTCTAACTTTTCTAATGAGGTAAGATATAGTTAGGTTTATTTACACTCACGAGTTCTTCAGGTTTTTTTTTTTTTCTGGAATTTTTTCCAGTTGTTTCGTAGGTCTGGTCACCCCCCAGACATTGTATGCATGGATTCTGATTCTACATGAGGGCCCGGACTTCATTTAGGTTGTCAGATGTGTAAGATCTCTGAACTTCTAGCAGACTGTAGATATGTAATACAGAGGGCAGGATGGGAATAGTGGGGTGGGGGTGGGGGGGCACACACAGAGCCTGTGTGGCGAGAGAGACAGTGCCGGAGGCCATGGTTAGGGTTGAAGTAGCGGAAGAGTTTTTGTCTTGACAGCCTCTCTCTCACACTCTCTCTCTCACACTCACACTCTCACACTCTCTCTCTCTCACACACACACACACACACACACACACACACACACACACACACACATATTTGGTAATACTCTAAATGACCAGTGTGGTTCCACTTCCTTTTTTTTTTTTTTTTTTTTAATGCAATGTTAGACCTTTTTGTTGTGCCCTGCCTTGTAGGGGCTTTACACTTGTAGAGATGACCAGTTCAGTTTTCATGGCTGGGACAGGAGCTGCTTCTTTCAGGATTAGTTTAGTAGGCTTTATATTTTTATAGTTTTTGTAGACTTTATATTTTTGCAGGTAGAAAAGGTGTTTTAGTGAGTTATTTTTTTTTTTTTTGAGTCAGTGAGTCAGTGATCGAGACCGACAGATGGACAGACTAGCAGTAAGGGGAGGTAAAGGAGAACAAAAGGAAAGAAAGATTGCCGGGATGGTAAAAAGAGAGATACAGAGAGAGGGAGAATAGAAAGAGAGACATAGTGAAGTAAAACAATATAAAAGAGAGTGCTAAAGTAAGATGGAAAGCGAGACGACGATTTAGAGAGCGATAAATCGAGGTGGAGAAACAGAGTGCAACAGTGTGTCAGAGAGAGACTAAGTGTGTGGAACCTGTCGTTGAATAGCAGGTTGTAATGGTGCTCATGTGAACAGGTTACAGACGGTGTGTCCTGCTGCGTTCAGTGCAGTCACACTGATCAGATCCTGCCTTGGCTTCAGTCATTCACTTATCATTCTCCTCTGACTCATTAATCTGCTTCCTGGATCAATAACTTGTGGCAGTTAGTGGAGAATGCATGCTACCAATCGTGCACACAACCGAGACGCGTGTTAGCTGTGATGTAGGTCGTCGTGGTAACGTTATAAGCAACCTGTGTGGTTGGAAAGCAGTTTGTTGGGGCAACAGGAAGTTTTGATTTTAATGTACAAACTTGTAACGTACAAACTCTGATATCTGAGAGCTATTTATGCATTTTGATAACTCTTATTTGACTTTGATACTGTGTCGTGTGTGTGTATGAAGCAGAGGGCAGGTGGTCAGTCATGCAGGAGACAGAAAAGACTTCGAATACTAGAGAGAAAGAGGGAAGATCTCTAAACTCATGCATCCTTAGAGAACACCCGGTGCAATTATGTGTAGGCTGTAAGTCTGTAAAGCTGCTCCTTATCTCCTTCTTGCCATCCCTCCTCCTTTCGCTTTCTACTTTACTTTAGTCCTGCAGAATTACTACATGCACTCGCACGCATTTATATCGAGTGAGGTTAAGGACTATAAAGACAAAGTGAAACAGTAACAAGGTCCTACTGCGGTTCTGGAAAAGTATTAGAAAATTCACTCTAGACTTTTCTAATAAAAGGACAGTGACTTTGGGGTTTGTTCATTCATCCCAAAGAGTATTAGTAACTTCAGGAAGTGATGTTGGGTGAGGAGGCTTCTTGAGTTGGGGTTGATGCAGGGCTCTGTGTAGCACATTCATGTTTTTCCAAATGTGGCACATCATCGGTCATGTTGTAACAGGTTTGTGCCTTTTGGTTCCAGTGAAGGGAATTGTAACGCTAAAGTACACAGAAATTGAAACTGTACTCTGCTTCTAAAATTGTGGTAACCGTTATGAAGTAAGAACCACATATGAGAATAATGATCAGGCGTACACGTATTTTTGCCCATACTGTGTGCATACTGTAGCGCTTTAGTTCAGTCCCACTTAGTTCTGCAAAAAGGTTTTGAAGACTTTGTATCCTTTTGCAAAGAATCTCTGATTTTGTCAATGGGCTATGATATTTATAAAATAAGTGAGGAATGAAACATTTGGCCCATGTTTTATGCGGGAATCACTCATGACAGTGTGGTGTGATTTGGCTGAACACTTAGCCTGAAGTTGATTGTTTTGCTATAACGACAGATCCCAGTATGTTTTATTCATCCACAGCAGTTTGCTGATATATACAATTTATTTATTAATGAACACGATGCTATTTTTTAATCAGTTTATAGTTCAATGTTACGAAACGGCCCTGAAACTATTTGGTTCTTCTTAATCCCTGTTGCATTATAGCAGCTGTGAGCAGTAGTTTCGTCACCAGTTACTGTTCTAATATGATGAAAACACATGGCTTGTCAAGTCACAGAGAACCAGAAAGTGAAAACTTTCTATTAACGGATTAGAATGTCAATTTTGTACTGCACTTTTTAGCAGTTTTACATTCCTACATCCCTGCATGTTAATGCTTACGTTGCCCAGCATCTTTTATTGAATAATTACAGATGAATTAGTCGTTTTTCCTTTTCGAAGGATTGATACTGATGAATTGGGCATAATATCACGAGGGACATATTTTAGTACAGTTAAGCATTGTCTGGCAGCAGCAGATTGTGTTCCTGTTTAAAATGCTGTAATTGTTCTACTAAGTAGCCGTTGAATGTACGCATCGGGTGATGCTGTAAATTGTGTGTGTGAGTTTGAGACTTCCTGTAAGAACTTTGCACAGGAAGTGGCCTACCGCTCACAAGGGTGTGCCTGTCCTGCTATGACTCCTGACATCATCTCAACACCAGAACACACACACACACACACTGTTACCAACAGTCAGCTGTCTCCATGGCAGCCAGGGAATGAACCTAGCCCAGTTGCTGTGAATGCTGATGATCCACAGCTGGAAGTTGCCTGTCTGCTTTCGCTCTCATTCCAGAAACATGACTGCTGCTTCATGTGAAATAGCCCTGATTAGTACAGATATGTGCCAGTTTCACACTGAGGCATTCCACAGCGATCAGTCAGCTTTTAAACATTCACTTTTAGATAAGCACAACAAAGTAGTTGCTAATAGTTCCATCTCCAGTGAGTACATCTGCTAAATAGATTGGAGTTATTTTAGAGAACAAATAATGGGGCAACTAATCCTGGATATGATGATCTCATTTTCACAAATAGTGCACAGTAGGTTTGGGGGGATTGAACATGGATTAAAAAAACCTTTCAGACTCGTCAGATTTAACGTTGACTTTCCAATACAAGAGACTTCTCGCTGTAGTTTGTGCTGCCTGAGTGGCGGCTCCAGGAGCAATATAGCGAACACATCACATTTTTGCTTCTTCGTAGTTTTCTAAAATATCCATATACATGTAGACAGTATTTCATCCTTTTATGTGAGGTGAATCTAAAGTACATAAGAATATAAAGACAGTCTGAAAGAATGAATTAAGATTGCACAATGATTAAGCAGTTTTTATTGAAAATACGGCAAAATTCTTCTTCCTACAAGTTCTCTTCATACACAATGCAGCTTTCAGATACATTAATGGCAACATCTTTGTTTCTTCACACACACACTGTGTTTCCTGTGTGATTATCTCAAGAGAGTCATGCAGGCCAAGTCTTTTTTGTGTGTTGGTTAGTTGAGCTTTCCCAATCTCTGTATGTGAATAATGGAGATGGAGAGCTTGCTATATTGCCCTGTAGTTCTTTGCTGTCTCCATCGAGTCGTCTTTCAGGCATGTAATTGCCTCTTTAGCATCAGCACAGTAATGCAAGTCCTTCATGTAGAAAAACGAATGGGTTTGTTTGTGTACCTCTCTCTCTCTCTCTCTCTCACTCACTCACTCACTCACTCACTCACTCACTCACTCTCACTCACTCACTCACTCACTCACTCACTCACTCACTCACTCACTCACTCACTCACTCACTCACTCACTCACTCACTCACTCACTCACTCACTCACTCACTCACTCACTCACTCACTCACTCACTCACACACACACACACACACACACACACACACACACTCTTCTATGTTTGCCCTTAAGGTGGAAGCTAATTAGATAGTAATATATGTGGAGTAGTTTAGGTCAATATTACTCTGGTGTCTGGAGGAATTAACACCCTTTCCTTGACATTTCCTGTTTATAAAGATTTTCCTAAAACGCCTTTGCATTTTGAGAAAATTGCTCTGTTTCCTTATGCTTTTATAAATGGATATTTATAGATTTATTGTCAAACAAGTTATTTGAAAGAATGTAAAAAAAAAAACGCATTACAGTGTATTCCTTAGAGGGAGGTTAGATAATACACAAATTAAATTAGTTGATCTTCATAAATCAGGCAAAAGCTGTGAAAAAAAAATCAGCTGAAAATATCCACTGTTGTGAAAATGCCAGTTGACAGGTTTACAGTAAGCAGGGTGGTTAAAGAGGCAAAGATTTCTTCGAGATAATCATGTAATCATAGTAGCATTTGGGTGAACAAGTCTCCAAATATACATTTAAATGCCAACAAGAAGATCTTTATTTTTAACTAATTATTAATGTTGGCTAGAGCTTGCAGAGGTGCCAATACTTAGTTTTGTTATTTTGCATTCTAAGGTAATTAAGTGCAGACATTTTCATACAAATTTTAATAACTATCTTTACCAAGGTGCCGGAATAACAAATTGTTTGAAATACACCCTGAAATTACTACCAGGTCTCTAATACCTACGAGCTCAAGATTCGATCAGATGATCTTAACCAGATGTAGAATCGGACATACAAGGCTGACCCATGAATACCTGCTGAAAAGAGAAGACCCAATTCAGTGCCCATACTGCAGCATTCCCCTTACTGTCAAACACATTCTGTTGGACTGTCCTGCGTATAATGACCACAGAAGGGTATTTTATGAGGCCAATTCATTTAAAGAGCTATTTTACAAGGTTTCATCGGAAAAAGTTTGAGTTTCTGTCATATATTAATGTAAAAAATTAAATTTAAGTTGTCTATATTTGTCAATATTTATTCCTGTGATTTTTAGGTTATTTTAGTTCTTATTAACCGTTCTTGCCATGAAGATAGCCTCAGTAGCTGACATGGCAGTAAACTACAGTAACTAACTAACTAACTACCAAGGTGCTGATGAGCAGTAGATCTGGATGTGCGTTTGGTTGCTTAGTAAGGGGAAAATGTTTTTTTTTTCCTCCATGGACATGATTAGATTGCTTTTCACACCACAATGGTTTTATTAATCTGGCCAAGGACGCAAACGCTGCAGACGGCTACATAAACTACACAGCAAACGGCGGGAAGCAGTGTCATGTTTACACACTCGTACAACATTTCATTTTAAAGAAAAAGGGAAAACAAGAATTGCTGTATTAACATGGATAGCTAGCTAGTTTTGTTCTTTGATTTATATGTTTTCTTTCATGCTGCTTTTCTTTTTTGTTTATTGCTTTGTAAAATTTGCATAAGAATGTTAGGCTGAAAATTTCACAATTAGGCAAGTTTTGCTTACAGAGGCGTTTTACTGGCCAATATTTTACAGAAATATCACTAGCGATAAACAGTCATTGATTCTGAATCGACAGGCGCTACAGTAAAATATGTGCTGTTTAATTTGTCACACAGTGCATTTACACATCCCGGGTGCTTAGTCCCACTCCACAGCTTAGTCCCACTCCCACTCTAACAAAACATTATAGGCTAAAGTGTACATCACCTTCTGCGCATACAGACGCGTACACACACACACACACACACACACACACACACACACACACACACACACACACACACACACACACACACACACACACACACACACACACACACACACACACACACTTCAGCAGTTTCCCTTTACCCTCAAGATTGTATACAGGCTGATGGTCAGTTTGCTGTGCTGCTCTGCCCTCTTGTGGTAGATTTAATATATTACACCATTATTTTTGTATTATTTTTTCCTACTTATGTTTAACTCTGTATTTATATATCGCTTTTCCTATTGTCTATCAATCTCCAGCTGCTAATCACTTTTGCCAAATGTCTTGATGATTGATAACTGCTGTATCACTGCTTTATTGGTAATTTTCTTTGTTCGGTTTAGTCAATAATGTAAAGCCTGTAATTCTAAAGATAAATGATTACTTTGGTTCTTTTCCTTTTCTCCCCTACTTTGTACAGACCTTCAAAAGACTCATTCCCGATGAGGTAGGTGTATAAGCCACTGTATGTTTTCACCCTATACACATGCATACATGTTGTGTATGTGTGTTTGTGTTGCTTGGCATCCCCCCGACACTGTTTGTTCCCACATATAACAGCACGTGTGACTCGTATCACCATCCTCACCATCATAACCCTCCCCACCATCCCATTGCACTTTCACCAATAACCTGTAACCTCCTATATTGTGTGTGTTGACTGTAGGTCTGTGTGCAGTGTTTAGCAGCACTGCTTCATGTGTTTAAACATGCCTGTGTTTGTCATGAGGGCTACCCAGACCCACCCAGTGTTTAAGCTGCATTCTGAAAGATTAGTGTTTTCTCTACCTATAATAACAACAACAACAACAACAACAACAATAACTAGAAGCAGTGCTTTTTGTGTCTTCACTGAACTACAGTACTTCTTCCTGTGCATGTTCAGGCTAGTCATCATGTTAAGGAATGCTGTTGTTTTACAACCTTTGTATCTTTAACTCTTGCTTCTGTAACCCAAACAGATTATCTGCAAAATTTTGTAGATATATGCAGAAATATTAGTGATAAGTGCTGCTGCCATTGCTGATATCGCCACACATTCAACATAATTCATTTAAATAAGGATTTGTTCAAAGCAGTTTACAAACACCCCCCCCCTCCCCCGTAGTCCCATGTATACTACAGAAGCATTGGAGGTTTAGAGTATTCCTTTTTAAAAGAAATTTAATGCATGGTGTAAATTTTTAATGCATGGTGTAAGCAATAAAACAGATTTCATTCAGCATTAACTTTCAGAATGCAACGTTATATACACTTCAATGATATTAGCAGAGATGTGCCTGAGCTCCTGTTCTCTGCGTGTGTGCCTGTCTGCGTGTGTGCCTGTCTGTGTGTGTGCCTGTCTGTGTGTGTGCCTGTCTGCGTGATGGCGCGTCTGCGCGTGTGCCTGTCTGCGCGTGTGCCTGTCTGCGCGTGTGCCTGTCTGCGCGTGTGCCTGTCTGTGTGATGGCGCGTCTGCGTGATGGCTGAAGTGACCCGAAGCACTTTTTACCCGAACCCGATGTGCATAATTTTTTTTTTAAAGAAAGACCAGACCCAAGACAAACCCGAAAAAATTAGACCCGAGTCCGACCCGACGGCAATTTTTTTTTTTTAAAAAACTGGGCTCGAATGTTGCATAACTCTAAAATAAGTAACCGCCACAGAGTGGATTCAAGATTGATTAACAGGTCTGTTTCAACGGTTTAAAAAATTAGCTTACTGCCAGCCACAGGTTGCCAGCCACATGTCGCAAGCGGTCTTGGCATACAGAGAAGCGGTTGGAAAAGGACTCGAGTCAATGCACACACTTGATGCCGCTATTATTAGACCCGACCCGTGTACGAGGCACACGTGAAACTTTTAGACCCGAACCTGCTCGGGTCGGCCCTCGGGTTTTCGGATCTAAGTGGACCTGTGAAGACCTCTACTTCAAATGCGACTGGTCAACCAAGACCTTGTGGTGTTAAAAGGCTAATGTAGCTAACAGTTAAAGGAACCTAGTCTCCACTTTAGCACTGTAAATTGAATAATTTCACACACTCCTCAGACCTCAATAGGTATATGTTTCCTTTAAAAACTTTACTGTAAAGTAAAGCTTAATAGAATTTATTTTACTCTGTGCCTACATTCTTGGGAAAGTGCTCATTAAGCTTGAGCAAGACTACCTAACAGATGAAGCTGCCATCCTGAAGTCAGAGTTACTTATGTTGTAGTTTAGTGTCACATCTTGAAGGCACCAGATTCAGATAAGTGGTGTGACAGGAGAGCACAACTGGACATGTAGAAATGATTTGGATAATAACATTTACATATGAATAAATGGTGTTCCTTTGAGTATGTGTGATGACTTACGTGTCTAATGCTGAAGGCTATTCATGTCTCTCTCTTGCTTTTTTTTTTTTTTTTTTAGTTTTATAGCTTTTAGACACCAGATATCTGAGTGATTAATATTTTTCTATCAGGTGTAAAAAAAATATGTGAAGACTGGAAATGAACCGATTTAAAAAAGGAACATTTTTATATTTTAATATTTACTAACTTTATATATTATGTAGTCTGACATTGTGAAAGATTTTATTTTAAATTGTTTTTTATTACTAATCTGTAATATATAGATTGACCCTAATGTACACTACAGTTGGATGGTGGGCTGACACCTCGGTCTAGTACACATCCAGTTCTCGTGTGGTCTGTGTTTTGTGTTCGAGATGTGCTTGGAAATGCTGTCATTGCAGCTTACAGTTCACACACCCACTGATCCCTCTCTGAACAGTACCATGTTAAATACCCTTACACTTAACCTTTTGCTGTTCGCTGTGTGGCAGCTGGAGCGGTTCACAAGCATGCGAATAAAAAAGGAGAAGGAGAAGTCAGGCTCGACAAGCCAGAGACATTCCTCTGCTGTGCTTTATGAGATCCCATCCCAGGCTGCCATGCTGCAGGACCACAGTGATGACTACATACTGGAGCTCTTTGAGCAGATGCTGGTAAGACACTGTGTGTGTCATTTCAAATGCATTTAAACACTTAGTATTCAGATTCAGTGACAGAAGAAGTGTCACACTAAATTGTTGCCTACATGTGATTTTGCTTTAAGGGTCGTGTGATCGAAACACGTTTAAATATGCGTTCATACACATTATCGTTGGAATTGATCAAAATGATGAATTGGATCAGTGAATCTGACAGCCCTGGTGTGTGAATAATCAACAGTTGGCTAGCGTGTCAGTAATATTTACCAGATTACACGCAGCACTGTGCACGATTGACCTTTTTAATCGCAGAGTCCTTCAGCTGTGTTTTTTTCTCTCTCCACTCGCCAACCCCCACCCACCTCCAGGTGGACATGAATCTGAATGAGGAGAAGCAGGTGCCGCTGAGACAGAAGGACATCGCCATAAAGAGAGAGATGGTCTCTCAGTACCTACACACATCTACAGCTGTAAGACACACACACACACACACACACACACACTACTGAGGGCATTCTCAATGTCATTTAATCTCAGCCTGTGGTCTGGAGACCCCTTGTGGTGCAACAGTGCACTGAGGATGAAATGCCTGAGTTCCTATCTGTGACATAGGAATAGGCCTAACAAGGCATGTGATAAAGAATATTAGCACTGTGAAAGCTGATCTTGTCTCTTGCAAATGTTACAGAAGCACTCAGATATTTAATTGGATTAAACACTGTCATATTTCAAGAGGTTCATTATATGATAAATTTACCAATAATTATCTAAAATTTATAATGACTAAACATTAATGAGATTATAAAATATTTAAACTATTTAAAAGCTTCTTTGATTTAAAAAATGCTGTTCCCATCTCCTGATTAGAATATCTGTCTATCTATCTATGTCTGTCTATCTTTCTGTCTATCTGGTAAAGCTATTAATTGATTTGCATGCAGTTTTTCTATTAACAAGTGCATTTCAAATATTGATAACACTTTATTGCTAAAATATGATTGTTTCGATTATATTGTAAACATAACACAGTAATTGACAGATTATGTAATCGATGTGCTTTTATTAGAGCATGTGAGCAATTTACTGAGATTTACTCTGTACTTCTGAAATTTATTGACACAAATTAGAATTATTATTTATGTTTGTGTGTGTGTGTGTGTGTGTGTGTGTGTAGGGCCAGAACCAGAAAGAGAGTTCCAAGTCTGCTGTGATGTACATCCAGGAGTTGAGAACTGAACCCAGAGACACACAGCTGCTGAGCTGCCTCGAGTCTCTACGCATCTCCCTTAATAACAACCCTGTCAGGTAAACTCACAAACTAGACTCTACACAGAGACATGCACATCTTATGATATATGAGCAATATTAACCCTGTGTGTGTGTCACAGCTGGGTGCAGACGTTTGGACAGGAGGGTTTGATTTTGCTGCTCAACTTCCTCAAGAAACTTCAGGATGAGAAAGAGGAGAACCCGTAAGTGTTTTTTTTTTCCATGAACGTGTGTTTGAGTTACTGACACAGATAAGGCATGAGAAGACAGGTGAGACTGCAGGCTGCTTGTATGGCATTAAACTGAGTAAACTGAGTAAGCTGCTACTGGACTAGAGTTGGATATCTGCAACAAAGCTCTGAAACTTCCCTAAAATCCCTCATTTCAACAACTTTTTTTCATTGTACCTCTTAAAGTACAATGTTTAAGAATAAAATAAAATAATCAGTGAAAGCTTCAACTGTTTTATCTGTTTTATTCTTTGCACTTAATTTGTCACTATCACCGCTGCCCTGCTGTTGCTGATATTTATGCTGGTCTCTCTCTCTCTCTCTCTCTCTCTCTCTCTCTCTCCCTTCCTCTTCCTTTCCCTTCTAGGAACTCTGGTGTTGGAGTTAAGTGCCAACACGAGATCATCCGCTGTCTCAAAGCCTTTATGAACAACAAGGTGAGCAGATACACACAGTGATTGGCAGGTGGATTACAGACTCTGTAACCGATGCACTGCAACTCTTCAGCTCACATCTTAAGTACTTATTATACAGATTTATAATGTCAGATTTGAATTAATGCTGCTTAAAACAACGATCAGATTTTAGCAGTTGGCTGCCAAGTTTTCAAGATTCTTTTTCAGCAGCTTATCTCTGTGGATTTAAAATCCTATTAGAAACAGTGTCCAATTAGAAACAGTCATTTGTGTTGCATATAAATGGTGAATTTAGTTCTGGACTGTTGTGTTGTGTTTCAGTACGGTTTGAAAGCCATGTTGGCATCAGCTGATGGGATTCCTCTCCTGGTCCGAGCCATAAATCCCAGCATCCCTCATATGATGGTGGATGCTGTCAAACTGCTGTCAGCTATCTGCATTCTTGAGCACCCTGAAAACCTGTAAGTCACTGTGCAGGACTGTGTGATGATTTAGTAGAGGTGCATACGAGTGAATGTTATGTATGGATATCGCAAATGCATTTACTGTAAAGGGGATGCTATAGTTTATTGATTTTAACATCCAGTTTGCTTCACATTCCTCTAATCAACAGTGTTGTAGAAGTGCAACAATACCCATGATTTACCACTGTATCAGTATTATTTCATCATATCACACACCTTTTGGTTGTCTTTAAAGGAGCATTTTGTTTGGTCATTAATTGCCAAAATAAAATAAACGCTACACACATTTACTTTGGATATCTGCTTAAAATTCTGCTTATAATGTTAAAAGGATACCAGTATTTTATCTTTATTGATATATTTATAAATAAATATATGAATATTAAAATGTGCAAATTCCTTTGCATGTCTCTGCCTTGTTTTGCAGTCATGAACGTGTACTGGAGTCTATAACTGCACTGGCTGAGGAGAGGGACATAGAGAGATTCCAGCCATTACTGTCTGGCCTGCACAAGCCCAATATTGCTCTCAAGGTAACAATATTGCACACTCTCTCTTTCTCTCTCACACACACACACACACACACACACACACACACACACACACACACACACACACACACACTTTAATTATCAAGCAACTGCTGAGCAGTTCCAATGAAGTCGAAGACGATAACGAAGACGATAAAATTCTTTTTGTTGTAACACGGAGTCAACTTTTTTCATTTTGCCAAAAAAATAAATAAATGCAGGTTTGTGAACCTTCGTGAATGATCTGTGCCTGTCTCATTTTTTTGTGTGATGTGTGTTTTCAGGGAGGCTGTATGCAGCTCATCAATGCTGTGATCAGCAGAGGAGAGGAGCTCGACTTTAGAATTCACATACGCTCTGAGCTGATGAGACTGGGCCTGAGGGAGCTGCTCGCTGTGAGTTAAATTCACAAATTCTAATTAGTTTATGATACTTAACACAAGCAATATACCCATAAACTCCGACGTGTTGTGTGTCTGTGATGCCACACGTCTCACCCGTTCAAAGTGTGTAAAGCGTATTAAAATAACATATCCTATATGGCTTCTAATGCTCAAGTAAGCAGTAAAATGCTCTAGCAAAACTTCTACATCTTTACCCTCATTATAAAGGCCAGGATTGATGAATGTGCAAATGAGCTTAACAGTATTCCCATTTTCATACATGTCTCTCTTTTTAATGCAGCTGGTGATCATATTCATGTGTGTGTTGTGAGCAGGAGGTGAGGAACATAGAAAATGAAGAGCTCCGTGTGCAGCTGCAGGTCTTTGATGAGCAGGCTGAGGAAGACTCCGAAGACCTGCGTTCTCGCCTCGATGATGTGCGCATTGAGATGGAATATCCTTCCAAACTGTCTAAGCTCATAAGTTAAGACACCAGGCCAGTTTTTTACCACCTTACTAATGATTGAAAATTCTGGCATCAGAATACTGGAACGGTCCAAAATAGTTTTCCAAAATAGTTTTCCAGTAGCCGGATTTAGTTGTATGTTATAGGTGCTTGAAGAACATGGGCACCAGCAAGAACCTACAGGGATCTCCGTGGTGGGCAGGGAGCACTGTTACTTGCTGACTGATTATTTGTATCATATATGTGAAGCCATATACAAAGACAAACAGAAAAATGATACTATAACATTAGTTTCAAGTCTCTTTACCTAATTTGTAACAAATCTCTTCTTGAATCTAACAGTTCTTTTAAGTAAGAGTTATTGTTTTTGTTCTGCCATATTGATGTCAAAATCGTAAAAACCCTCTTTTAATAGCAATCCTTTAACCGGATGTTTAACAAATGTAATATGAAAGCTGGTAAAGGCTCAGTATCAGTAGAAAGACCACTCAATGGTACGATATAAAATAATAGTGTTTGGTCTTTGCATTGCCGTTGAGACATTATTTTTCAATTCAATGAAAATATAAAACCTCATGTTGCATTGTTTCCTGTTTGACCCCTTCTTGTGTACTGTGCAATGAAAAGGTCTCACACAGATAAGTCTTCATGCAGCTTCTGGGTGAACCACCAGGTGTCTCAAGGGTTCCCAAAAAGAAATACAAAAATAATAATAGTGTATTTGTGTGTTTGTCCTGATAATTTTGGCCATCTAGTGACACAACATTTATTTGGCATTATTACTATTATTTATGTGTTTTGAAATTAATAGAATGTTTATTATATACTATTGATAAGTTATTGATTTTTTTTTGGAACATTCATCCAGTTTCAGCCAGCAGGTGGCGCACGGAAAACTAGTGGTAACTTGATTGTGCCTGTACTTTTTCTCCAACTCACACAAAACACATTCATGTGTAGATAGATGGCCTGTAGAAACATTGCTAATACATAATGTACATAGAAGAGCTCATGAAATGAAAAGTTATACTGCTGTTCCTATTCTGTCAGTATACAAGTATGGCTTGTTTTATTCTTTATTGTCGTCTTCCTTAACATTGTTGTTTACTGACATATCAGAGGTGTTCCAGGTGTTACTGAACACCGTGAAGGATTCAAAGGCCGAAGGCTACTTCCTGTCCCTCATGCAGCACCTGCTGCTGGTGCGCAATGACTACTTGATTAGGTATGACTTCTGACTCCTTACCTTATCAGTAACCTTGAGAGATGTGTGAGCTATAGAGACCTGGAAATAGAAACGTACACCTTTATTCTTCATAGTTTACATTACATGCACGTTCATCACGACCAGATATCCCACTTCATTCTTTTTCCTATTCCTATTAAAAAAAACACAGAAAAACTGTTTTGACACAAATGATTAATACATTTGTTAGTTAACGTTTCTTTGTTTTTTAGTTTAATTTGTTTAAAAAGCAGCATCTTTATTATCAACAATTTATGATTTTAATCTCGTCTCAGTTAAGAGAAAGGTCTAAAGTCTTATATAAAATGTGTTTTTCCCAGAACATTGTGTTGACGTTAGTCCTAACAAGTGTAATGAGCAACAGACCTGCCCAATGTAAACATGCTGACCAACCTGGAAATAAAACAGTGATGTGTTAAGCCATATTTCACTGTAGGAGTAGGAGGAGTAGTAGTACTACTAGCAGCAATGTTGCCACCTTACTACAGGGGAATTTATTTCAACTAATAGAAGTCATCTTGTGAAGTTTACCCCAGCTGTTAAGTGTTATTCTATGCCAGACTTTCTGAAATGCAAATAAATGCCAGTCAAGCTGTTCTGATTTTTAGCAGTTCTTTGATTAATTTGTGTATGTAAATGTACTGCAGTTTTCTGAGCATCATTTATTAGCCAGAGGTTTGATGAAAGGAGTTATCAGGGCTGCTATATAACTTTGTAAGCACATACAGTATCTTCCACTCCATTAAAACAGCCCCGATGCTCACATAAAGTCTTCATTTACAAAGAGGAAAAACAATGTCTGGTTCTGATTCTGTGTAGTAACAATCAACAATAAGCGAGATAGACACAATTTTGCTGGAGATAAAAGGAATGTTTCATGATCAGTTAGAATCCTAGTCGATTCTCAGTGAAAGCGTTTAAGTCTTTTCACTCGTCTTTATTATAACGCAGGAGAAGGGGGTGGTAAACACAGTGAACAGTAAGCAGCATAGCAATGTCATTTCAGTATAATGCTTTGAGAAATTGCATTACTCTCTGATGTCCTTTCTGACTGTCACAGTGGAGCAAAGCAAGCATACATCATTTTAAATGATTGTGATTATAATATGATTTGAAACTTTTACATTTTTTTCTAGTGAAAATGTTTACACTTTTTCTTTTTCAGTCAGAAACTGCTAGTGTCATTCCATATAAACATAGAAAACCTTTATCTGCTATTTACTGGTTCAACTTCAGTTGGACATACACTGGCAGATTATACAAAAAAAAATGACAGCAGTGTAAAATTTCACATAATCCCCACAACCTTGCTCCAACATCTAGTAGAAAGCCTTCCTAGAACCGTAGGGACTGTTTTAGTAGCTCTGGAGTACAACTCAATATCGAAAATACCCAAGGTGTGTAATGCCCTTCCATATTATAACATACTGGTCATATAGTGTATAAACTAAGCCTGACTACATGCATATAGACCTTTACTGTGCTCTATAATGTTATAACAGTATCTTACCGGTTTACTCAGCAGAAGCACAGACTTTGAGCCAGAACACATTGATGTTACTTATTGTGCAGATTGAGGAAAACAATATGGCCTTAGTTTACTTTTAATCACTTTTCATTCTGGCAGGCTGAACTGCACACTGCGCTTTATATATTATCAGCTGCTGTAATTTGCATCAAATTGAAACCAAATAATTTTTTTGGTCACGAATCGAGTCAGATTTCTCTCACTTGCAATCAAATAATTTTTGATTCTCTTCATTAGTCGAAAAGGAAAAGAAGCAGCATTTCAGTGAATGAATCGGCTTTTTGTATGCACTTACACTCATGAAGGAACACAGAGTGCAATGTAAACGGTTGGATTGAAAGAAGTTGGAAAAATATAGAAAAAAGAAAAAAAAAGTAATATATATGTAGGTTTTAATCATATAGATCTATGCTTTCCACAAAGCACAGCTTTGAATAGGTGTAGGAGCACAATGGTCTCCTTGCTGTTGATTGTGATTGTGAGACTTCCATCATGTCTGAGTGAGGAGACGTGAGACGAGCAGAAAAATAGAATCAATATACAGAGCAAGGAGAGGAAATGAAAGAGACTAAGCTTTTGACTGATGTGTAGTGGGAGGCTTACACAGTTGCCATCAGCGACCATTTCTACATGCATCTCTAAAGGTATCTCACCCCTGTAACAATTAACATACAAGGTTGATGGAGGCATTTTCGGATGCAAAACACACACACACACAAAGCAGTTGTATAAGCATATGTATTTAATTTTAATTTTACGTCTGGCATCTTCTTGTTCAATTCATTGAATTTTGCTTCACAGAGGTCTTCTGTAGCTGTATACCCACTTTTTCTCTAAAGACTGCTTTAAAAAGAATGGGCACAAAGAGACAGAAAGCTAAAACGATGATGATTTTAGTGGTGAAGAGGCGATTTGGTGAGCAATAGAGTGGGAGAGAAGGGGATGAGGGTAAATGGTTTTAGGTTGTCAGACTTGTTGCTTTTTCCTCGTCGGCTTGATGTGATCCGACAGGCAAGAAATTGAAGTGTCTCTGTCTGTGTGGGGGGGTTGGGGGGGGGGGGGTAGTGTGTTTGGGTCTTACCATGAGCCCTTAATGACACGATGAGTGAGGAAAGGGTTAAAAGGCAAAGGCAATTCACGTGTTTTGAACAATGCCAAAAACATAAGCGTTTTAAAAGATCGGCAGCAGATAGTAGAAATGAAAAAGATGTAAAATGAATGAATTCGACAGGTTTTAGGAAGTCTGGAACAAAATTGTTGTAATGGAAAAAAAATTGGGTTGCTTGGATAAGAAAGGAGTAAAAGGTCAGTAAAAAACAGAAATGTGTTGTGCTAATACCAGACATTGGACTTTTTTATTTTTTTTTTTCCTAGACAATGGGGAATGTGTAACAGAAATGGTCACTAGATGTCTCTCTTGCTCCACCGATGAAATAAGCGAATGTTGGGGGGTGGGGTGGGGAAGAGATGGACAGAAAAAACAAGTAGAAAGACTGATACCAAAATAAAGTAGAGAGAGAGAAACAGCTTGGCGTAAAATGAAAGTATTGAATTACTTTCACACCAGGTCACGATGCCAGACTCATCACAAATGGAGTGTGTCTGCAAGCCCATCAAATATCTGACCATCAGGACATATATAGAGGCACACATAGATCTATAGAGTGTGGAAAGGTGGGAGAGGTGGAAAAAGACATGAACTCTTCATATTTGATTTTTAAACAATCCTCCAGGCATTGCAGTGTGTGTGTGTGTGTGCTCTATACTCACTGTCTGTGTGTAAACATCAAGCTCGCTTTGTGTGAACCCCAGTTCTCTTAGCGAGCTCAAGGTCAAAGCCAGAATGCCTTCTATTTCTTTATTGATTAATTCACTCATTACTGTCTGGCTTTAATAATGGCCTCTGCCTGTTGTCTCAGAGCTGTGGTCAGAGACCCTCAAGGTTGCTCTTATGTTAAATATATTACCTTTATTTCTCCTTTCTGTTCTTTCCCTCTCTTTGGGGTGTCACAGGCCACAGTACTACAGATTGATGGACGAGTGTATAGGGCAGATCGTGCTCCACAGGAACGGCTGCGATCCAGATTTCAAATGCAGAAACCTACAACTGGACATCGAAGCACTCATCGGTAATACACAAACCCACACTCTGTCACAGCTCTTTCCACAGGATGGCAGCACAGAGCACTCAAAGTTACGAGGATGCGTAGAGAACAAATTTTACAGCGTTGGTGAAATTTACACCTACTTTTTACATTGTGTTTTATTTATCCAAAGAGTCCTACAAGTGAGAGAACACGCACTCGGAATGCCGTGATAGTGTCTGTACCAGGAACTCATAATCTTCTGGTTATCACTTGAAAATCTTGAATATAATATAGGATATATCGAATACCTAAAACAAAAGCTTTGATTTTAATCCTGTCTAGAAGTGTGTCTGTCTGATTCTAAGTATATTCTGCTCAGTATGTATTGTATTCTTATCTGAAATACGCCTGCTGCATGATGCCTTCTGAGAGCAGGCACTCCTGAATCTACTTCCTCGACGATTAGCCGATAGAGACGTGTGAACGAATGAGAGGCAGATGTTCGCTTTGTACACTTACTATGTAGATTTTATTTTCCCTATATGCTCAATAAAACTAGATATACCTATTTAAGTTAGCTCAGTGACTTCAGGGAGTTTATCGATCGCAACTGATTCGTAGATTAACGTGTATCGTAATCTGTGTATCAGTTCTGATAGCAGAATTCAGACACTAAAACGAATCTTTTGCTGTTTATTATGTCCGACATCCACTGCACCCTCGGAGGAAATTGATTTAAAGCTTAAAAAAAAATCTTTCCCATATCACTTTCACATATTCCATGCTGTCTACTACATGGCCCCTTGTTTGATAGACAGTTAAGATATTTTTTTTCTGATCCTCTTCTGCTTTGGTAGATTAGAGACCCTCAGTGTTTCTGAGGTTTGTTTTTGTTTTCAAAAGTAGGTATAATGAATTCAGGCTCCGCTGCATGGCATGTTGACTCATTAAACCATCAGAAAGCCAAGTTTTATAATTCAGTATATACAGGCTTATGTTCTCTATCCATAATACTACAATAGATGCAGAATTTTATGGCTCAATGTCGATTCAACAAATTCAACCTGAGTTTTAATTGATGATAATGATATAATCATCAAATGAATTGAGTGATTTTAACGATATAATGAGAGGCATCGTAACCTTACACTGGATCTCTTCTCGCCCCGTTAGAAAGCCGAGCCTTGCTGCTATGTAATGTGATGCATTTGCAGAGCTTTTCAATAGGAACCTGCCAGTCTTCAGTGTTCTGTGTAAAGAAGAACTGTGTGCTATTATCTGTGGTCCGTGTGTCTGCACTTATTCTCTAGGGTTGTATGCTGCAGGGGTATTTTAAACTCTTTCATAAATGTGCTGCTTCCTTTTTTCCCTTGTCCTCTTATAGCTAAAGGAGAACATCCTAATTCTGCCCTGCCTGTGTTATTTAAAGAGTCCCTTTGAACTCTACACACTGCTGGGTTTACAGTTTTTTTCTCTCCCTTTCTTCTTCTCTTATTGGCCTCCTGTCCTATTTTGTAGTTTTCTAAATAGTTAAAAAAAATAGTCAGGGGGGTCTATAGTCCCTGTCTCCATACGGTTCTTTTGCCCTACTTTGTCCTCAGTTTCTATCATTATTTCCTAAGAAAGAACTGTCCGCTCCTGGATTTTTGCAAGTCTTGGATGCTTTCTAGCATTCTCCCCTTTTGTTTCCTTCTGTTTTGCTATCCTTTGTTTTTTTTGTTTTTTTTTAGTTTTACTCTGTCTTTGCTTTGTGCGTGTGTGTGTATGTGTGTGAAGATTTAAGAGTATATAAAGTGGCAAGTGGGCATCTCCCACACATTGTGTCTGCCTCAGGCTCTCAATGGCTCCTGAGCTTTAGTATTATCATATTTGCTCATAAGCTATTCTCGTTGGCCTTTAACTTTGTATGTGAAAACCACCTCTTATAGGTCAACTCCAAGCTTCATCATAGTTCTACATCATCTTGAGGCTGCTTCAAAATTTCTCTCAAGTTATCTGTAACACTTTATTTATCACAGCATGTGATCTAGGAGGGCAAGAAGTAGAAGTTTCAATGTGGGACATGGAACATGGAACATGAAGACGTTTAATTTCTGGCTGTCGTGCATGTGTGATTACCACAAACTAGAATTCCTTCCTGTAACGGAACCAGAGTATGAAAACACCCACAATTCATTAAAAATAAGAGTTTTAGGCTTAACCGGTTTTAGACTAGGTAATATTTTCAGACACACAGTGTTGCACAGAGAACATCTATGTGAATTCTGATCAATTTCAACAGGTCAAGTTATTTCTGAATAAATCTGTCTTCATGATGTCCTTACGATATGCTCCTCATATTGAAACTGCTTTGACCATTGCTTTATATCTGCCTGATCATTAGTAGGTCACATGACATAGCATGTATGTAGTAGGGATTGCACTTCAAACCATGACCTCTGTTATTTACTGTACAAATTATGTAATGTCCTTTCCATTGTTGAAGCAAAAACTGATTTAGGACACCGCTACTTTTAGGGTGTTGTATATGTGCAGCAAAGAACAAGGCTGGGAACTCAGTAACTTACCCCAAACCCCCAGACGCATTGTTTTCAAACAGGTCCTTTTAAGTGTCTTATTATTTTTATTGTTCTCGGTGTTAAACCTGTTTGTTTTGATCAGAACGTCCTTCTGTGTCTACATGATTAATAGAAAGTGTGAAAAGACAGCTATCAAGATGTAAATTATTTGTTTGGCTTTCTCCCGGTCGTTTAATTGAAGGTAAAATACGCTCAGATCTTTCCAGCAGTTTGCGACTGCAGTAAAAGGTTTCAGGCATGACTAATTTCTGATGGAATTAAAATCCCAGAGATGCTCACCCGAATGATGGCATTACCCACCTCTCCATGTAATCCCATCTAAATAGGGTTCACATCAGGGTCTTATGATGAGACAAACATCATTTCAAAGCATCTTTCCTGAAGGCGTTGAGGTATTTAACATGTATAAGCTGCATAATCTCTGAAAGGAAGAGTTATACAGATTCAGAGATTTTCATTAGTCAGTAAGTCTTCAGTGAACAGATTTTTCTTTTTTTTTTCCCCAGTCAGAGAAATGGCACTTCTTGTCTAGGATAATCTCTCACATGCGTGCACACACACACACACACACACACACACACACACACACACACACCGCAAATGTGCTAGATGGAGTTTATTCTGGAAAATTCATTTAGGATTACTTTCTTCTTATGTTGATTCTTTATACATAGTTGGGGTTGAATTTAGATTGAGTTTTAGTTTTCACCATAAAAGAGGTTTGTGTGTGTGTGTGTGTGTGTGTGTGTGTGTGTGTGTGTGTGTGTGTGTGTGTGTGTGTGTGTGTGAGAAAGGGAACCAAGGATGGGGTTTTAATTAGGTTGCTCAGTAATCAGAGCACGAATCAGAGGAGACACAGACTCATCACAGTGAAGGGCACTTTATCCTCACAGCCAGATAAATGTGACACACACACACATACACACACCTCACTCTCTCTCTTTCTCTCTCTCATTCTCTCTAGATAACATGGTGGATAAGACAAAAGTAGAGATCAGCGAGGCCAAGGCCACAGAGCTGGAGAAAAAGGTAAACACCGACACACTCGATCACAGACACAGCTTCTCTCCCATTCCCAAGGTCGCACACCCTCTTTTCTACCAGTCTGGGTTTTATATAATCTAACTTTCTCGACACATTCACATTTCTCAGTGATACGCACACTCTGTGTGTCAGCTGGCAGATGTGTAATTTGTGAGAGGAGATGGGAGCAGACAGGAGATTTCCTCTTCCTCCTCTTTGACAGGCTTTCTCCTAATCCCTCCCAGCAAGACTCTCTCTCACACACACTCCACAATTATCCCTGTGTGTGTATGTGTGAGAGAGAGTGCATTCTCATATACTGCAATTTTCCTGTCAGTGCCCAAAATCAGGGCATAAGGAGATGCCCTGTGTCCAATTTGTGAGCGTGTATGGAGGATGACCCCTATCAGGAGGCTGTCAGACAAGTGTTTACTCTTTCTCAGCCTCCCTTCCTTGTTCCTCCTTGCCTAATTTAGAGTAATAGCCGTGTAGCAAATGAGTATAGGAGAGAAACAGACCCTCATTACCAGCACATGTAGGCTGTGTGTGTGTGTGTGTGTGTGTGTGAGACCCTTCAGTTTCCACTGTGCCACATAATTACATGGCTTGCAAAAACATTCTTGTCAGTGTCCCCAGAAATTGTTGATGCCTTTCTGTCCCTCTGTATGGGTGTGAAAATGAGAGGGAGAGAGATAGAGAAGGAAAAAAATGTTGAAATTAATACAAAAAAGTCACAGGATCTCTGCGCTGAACTGAGCCAAAACCTGCAGGTCGTCTTTTCAGAAATTCTCATATTGGTTATGTGATTTTTGGTGACGTTCTCAAGTGATGGTGCTGTGTCCAAATCCGTGGGGAACATGGAGAGCAATCATGCCAAGTAATGCCTTTTCCTCAACAAAAGTAGATAGCTCTAGGGCTAGAAAATTTGTTTTGGTTTCGGCACCAAGGTTTAGTTTTCTGGAAAGCAGAACTGTTAAAAGCAGGGCTTGGAAACATAGCCATTTAATGGTTGAGAGAATTCAGAGACCAGATTTATTATATATATATATATATGGGGGGGGGGATGACTGAAACCATGAACCCTATTTAACAAAAGAGGAACGTTTGTGAAAAAAGTTGTAATGAATTCATTATTTCAAAAAACACGCTGTAGTCTTTTTAAAACAAAGCAATTGTCTTTTGCGGATGTGCAGCAAATATTAGCGTTGTGTGGGGTTTATTTATTTTCCTTCTGAGCTTTATTTTCTTTTGTAACGTCTTGATGCACATTTAATGAGAGGTTGTATATAACAAGATGCAACCGTGTTTGTTCTTCCATTTTTGCGTAGCAGGCAGTAAATGGGAAATAAAGCTGAGAGTGGAGAACAAAAGAAATGTCAGATCAATTGCACTATAGGATTCAGTCGAGCCAGTCGTCTTCAATTTGTTACTTTATTTTGCATCAGATCTAATTTGCATATATTTGAATAGAATTGAATAAACCTCAGCGTAAATGTCGCTTGTCCTGCTGAAAAGACAACAGAGAAAATGGTTACTGCTTGCTATTGTGAACAAAGGTTCAGAGCAAAGAGCTCAAAGCAATAAGAAGCGTTTGCCTTTCTGTTTATAAGTGTGCACCATAGTGACGTTTTTGTACCGGGTGTAGATGATGGTGGATAAAGTTCTCTAAGAACTTCTTACCACCAATTTGCTGGTTCCCTGAAGCAGCACTGAAACCTTGTCAGTGGAAGAGGGATTTAATCAGCCTGCTTCTTCACTGTGACCTCTGCTAGATGACGTTATCGAGCAGAGGTCGCAGACAATTTTTGGAGGCTGTTACAACATGATCTCTGAAATGTCTTCCTCCTCAGAATGCATAACATATTCCTATACAATTCTCTTCACGTGCGCTACACGAGTCAGTCATACTGCACAGAATACACATCACGGGACAAGCTCATTCATTTGTGTGTGTTCACTCAGCGCTGTCATTTTGACTGCAAAGCACAAGAGGATATGGCACACAAGTCAAACATCATATTTACATAGCATCTTCTACAGTACAGTGATGATGATGGATCAATAGACACTGTAAAGGAGGTCATTTGAGCAGGACATAAGACTAGTTATTACTGCTGTCTGTAAGACCATTTAGTTGAGTGATATTTAGCTGAAACTTTTCAAGAGCCAGTTCCTTGTTTATTAAAGATCCAGATAAGCAGCTAATGTGGCTATGGTGATGACAGTAACCTTTTAATGCTTCACCACCGATGATAATATCATGGCTAGAAATAGGAAATAGTTTTGTTTCATAGTGGCGCTTCACACACACTTTTTTCTTCAGTCATGTCAAAAAAGTCAGTTTCCGTCTCCAGCCTTTCATTTAAATAGACACATCGCTAATCAGACGAGACAGAAAGAAAGAAAAGAACCTCAATTTCTGTTTTAATTTATATAAATCCATGTAATTGGCAAAAGCAGAGGGTCTGCTACAGAAGCCGAGATGGCTTTTCTTATATTGATCAGTTCTGCTAAATAATTTTTTCAGTTGCTTGTTTGAGCCACTGAAATATTTTGACAACCCCTGATTTTAGTCCAAATGCACGTGTCAAAACATTTCAGACCTACCAGTGCATACAACACACATTTTTTTTGTCAGGCATTTTGCATTGTTTGAGAGTCTCTCCTATGACTGCCTTCATATATTTTCCCATTTTATCGAGAGAATAGTTTTTCAAAAGGACCACTACCTTGGGTGTTCCACACAGACTTGATTCGATGCTTTGCCACTGTGTTTAAAAGTCAGTCAAATCCACTGTTGATTCCATTTGCCAGGGACACTTCAGTGCACAACTGCTGTATGTGACATGGCCAGAAGTAGCTCAATTTTCATTCTTATCACTTGTTATTCCTCTGAGCACAGTGTGTTTGGAGAAATACTGTCAGCAGTGAGATGGGAGGCCTGGCCGTTACATTCAGCTAGCAGTTTGGAGTCGTCCTGTCCTTTTTAGTTCTTAAATAAAGATGCATTTTGCCAGACTGTCTAGACAGTCGGCCATTTTCGTAGATGCGTTTAAAGTAATTCCCAGTTTCTGTTTTGCTTTAGCACAACTTCAGCCTTGCTACAAGGAGAGTTTGTTGCATTTGTATAACGTCTAGTATTTATACTATGGGACTAATTTTGTGGAAAGCAGTGCACTAATGAGTCTTCTCACAGAAGCCTAGAGTTCAAGTTCTTTTAGATGTAGTCGTAGTTTTCTGAATATCTCGTTATATAATAGAAAGACTCTCGGTAAAAGCCAGCTATGGCAGTGAATAGATAGTCTTACATAAGTATTTGAATGTGTACTGAATGGGTGGTTTATACGAAGGTCATTAATGGTAAAACCTTCTCTTATCATTTATGGAACAACCTTTACTGAGGACCTCAGTCGTGTGTTTGTGCGGCTGATGATCAGCACAGCACAGTGGTTAGCTATATCTAGATATATCAGCATAATCCTCTAGAGAAAACTGTTCCTGGTAGAAATCCCAACTGTAACATCAGACTATTTCCACCCAATGGGATTGTGAACAGAATTTTGATCAGGTTGTTTTTGTTAATATCAGCTCTCAAATATTTTATTCACGTTTTGTGTCAGTGACGTCTTCCGAGACTCTTCCATCCATTCCGAGTATCCTTCACGCATAAATACCCTGTCAGTATGTTTAAGGAATTCCTGATATGAATCAGAATTCATTGCTGCCTTGGTAATTGCAAGTTGACCAGGTCCAGAGGCAGAACATTAGACATGCATTAATACATTTCCTCCACCATGTGGTTGGAACGAGGTTTCAGTGTAAGTCGGCTGTGTACATTTATCACCATGTTTCACATGGGCCTTATCAATTTAGGTCAACGGTCAACCAGTCCGTCATGTTTTCATCGACTGTCACAAGGAAAAAAAAAATGTATGTTACTGTGGGGGAGTTAACACTGCCATGTCAACAGGCGATATAGAGATTAGTGAGTGGATGGAACAAGGTGGGAATCAGCTGAGCAAATCACCTAATAAAATATTTTGCTGATCTTTATTCTGGCACACACAGATGTCTGATAACATATACGGTAGCATTGGGGGAAGTCTGAGGGGGCTGAGTCTTTTGGGTTTTAGCTAGTGATAGGATAGGATAGCTTTCTGAGGTTTTTAATGTCTGCTTGTTTTTTTTATTTTTCTTATATTGTATTGTGGTTGTATGCAACTCTTAAATTAAGTGTTTTATATGACTGTGAAGCACCTTGGTCAACGTCAGTTGTATAATGTGTGCTATATAAATAATAAAATAAAAAACACATACAACACATTAGCAAAGTTTTTGAGTAAATTCTACCAAGATCTTTGCTAATCCTGTTGAAAAAAAATGCTTTTTTCCTCCCCTTTATTTAGAGCGAAAGGAAGAGTTTATTAAATGCACTCAACCTCCACAACGGTGGGATAAAGCGTGAGAGATTGGCAAAATGCTGTGACAGGAGGTAAAAAAGTCCTGGAAGCTTCACTGCTTCCCACATTGTTCTGTCTGCTCAGTTTCATATTTTATGGCTGCGATGGCAGACAGATGCAGCATGAACACGTAGCTTGTCAGATGCATCAAGTTGCTGCTGACCCACGTCGAGAGTGTTGTGAATTCCAGCAGACACTTCATGTTCCCTGTGACTGCAGTCCGTATTCAGCGCTTTTCACTATGGTTTGTTGAGCCTGGTGTATTCTAGCATGAATGCAGCCATATGGCTGAGAGCTGCCTGGATGTTTAACTAGCACTGTGATGTGCTGTGATATATTCTTAAACAAAATGCCTCAGCTAAAACTGATTGTGTTTTTGTTGTAGCTGGATGCAGAGTTGACCGCACGCCATGAGCTGCAGGTGGAGTTTAAGAAGATGGAGGGCAATTATGAGCAGAAAGTCCAAGAGCTCAGTGCTGAAAAAGAAGCCATTGGAAAAGAAAAAGTGGGCAAAGAGAAAGAGAACCAAGAGCTGTGTGGAGAAATCAGCCAACTCAAAGAAAAGGTACTAAATCTCATCAAATCCACATCTCCTGTGAGAAATACACACTACTGTATTTAACCACTTTAACTGTATGCTGAAGCACACCGACATGAATTACATGGCGATCGTGCTGATATTTTGGTGGACAGTGGTTTTGTTTTTCATTTTCTTTAATAATCAACATGTTGAAGCACAATCCATACAATAGTCAATGCTGCATTTCTGATCATCAATATTCTAGCAGTGTGAAATAAACTTGAATGGCGAACGCTTCTTTAAAGTCACGCAAGACAGCGTAAACACTTTGATCCAACATAAAAACAGAAACTAATCCACAGACATGAAAGCAGCTCTGTTCCATTACCAGGAAATTGACCTTTCTAGGTCCACAAAGCTGACGCCACGCACTGAGCACAAAGCCTCGGGCGTGATTGTTGAAGCGTAATTCATTCGTGTGACGATATAGAAAATAATAAACATTCGTTTGAATCGATGTACTTTAGAAGTAGATGTAGACATAAGGAGGAACACAGACACCAGACTGTGAGATTATAACTCGTTAAAAAAACAGACCTCAGTATGTTTAAGTGCTGTTTAGTATGAGGATCATAGTCTTCCTGATTCCTGCAGGAGCCTTTGGGTTAAAATCTAGTCGTTAAGCCAAGAGTCTTTTATCGTCAGACAACTACAGTAGTTAATAAGAGCCATAGCAGTGGAAGTGTGTCAGGATCAGGTTTTTCACACGTTGTCATCATGTATTTATTGATCACTTGTTTAACTGTCTATCATTTTTAAGTTCAGAGAGTAATATACCATGTTCAGTAACATACACAACAGACATCATCATCAAGGTCGTCTAGGACTTTACCTGCAGATACTGCAGTGCTGTTGTACAAGACGTCTAAATCTAGGAAACTCTAGGACAATATACCGTCTATGATTTTGTAGTTATTATTGATTTTGCACATTTTGATTGGATTTAATGTTGTTTTTCTTCTTCTTGAAGTTTTTTCTTCTTTTAGTTCTTTTCTTTAGTTCAATTCTTAATATAGTTATCGTTCTAGTCTTTCAAAGGTTTATTCCAATATTTTTATAAGCATCTTCTCTGAAAGCAAAATGTCATTAAATGTCTTTAAGGCTTTGTTATATGCATCTAATTAGAATAATTATATCCATATTGCTACTGTGGTGGGAAAAAAAAGTAATAGTGGCAGTCATTAGTTTAAAAAAGCTACATAGAAATTCAATTATGCGAATATAACAATGGAGATGTTCTTGAAATTTAAGTTTTTTGAAAGCACATACTTAGATATTTTCCAACCTGACGGATTAGATGAGATCATGACTAAAGCAAAGGTTTCAGCTCCGGAAACAAGACAGCACTGAACCATGGCGACGTTAACTAAAATAGACCGCAGCAGTGGGGATCTCAGAAGTGCTGTTTTAGAAGCAGTGCATGCTTTATAAAAAAATAAAATGCCCGGTACAGTAATGGGACTTGTATGTATTGATTTTTCTTCTTAAAGAAGACAGGGTGCATCTTAGGAAAGGGCAAGCACAGGAATGATTTATTGCTTTAAAACATTGGACTTGTATGTGAGAAGAATATATGAAATGCTTTAGTTAATAGACTACAAGTGGAAATGACTGAAAGTTAAAAGAATGGAAGGGAAAAGAGAGAGAGTGTGTGTGTGTAATGAATGTGTAGAGATCATGTGACACATACTGTAATAAGGATTCTTTCTTCAAACCGGGATCTTTTTATGCAACTTTATATCTGTTTCTAACAATGTCCAAGAGCTTAGTGCAGGAAAAAGTCATCTCTTAAATGATAAAGTGGGTGTCAGCACCTACAGCAAATATAAAAAGTTTACACCCCTTAAAAATGGCAATTGTTTGTGATGTAAAAGGATACATCATGTCAGAACCTTTTCCACCTTTATTAGGAACTTGTAGCCTTTATAATCAAATGAAAAACAATAAGAATTATTTCAGGGGTAAAAACAAAAACCTGGTGCACGCATCTCTAAACTAATGCTTAGCTGAAGCAATTTTAGATTTTTTTTAAAGTTCAGCTTTGGTCTTATAAGACCATAAGTCAATATTCCACATGGTTTGGGGTGATTAAAAGTCCCCCTTTTACAAGGACCTGTACAAGGACTTGGACTTACAAGGACCTTTTCTTGAAGTGATATGAAAAATACAAGATATTTCACATGTAGGGAACAACAAGTACTTACCAGAAATCGCTGAAGTTCTATTAATGTTGCTTTAAGTCTCTTGGCAGGGGGGAAAGAACAAATACATGGTTGCATAAGTGTGTGCACACCTAAACTAATGCTTAGTTGAAGCAATTTCAATTTTTTAAAGTTCAACTTTGGTCTCATCAGACTCATTATACTGCTGCTGAATTCTTAAAATCTGTCAGCTCATGTTCAATTCCCTCTTATCTCTATAGCTACCTTAACATTATACATTGTCACACAGCTTTATATAGATGAAGATGGACATTTATGATCAGTATGGGCATCACAGTCTTTATGATTACAGCAGCAATTCAGTTATCCTCTAAAGAACAGGCATGCGTGATCGTAAACTGATTATTGGGAAGTGCAAATTGTTAGGTGTGTTAAACCATTAGCAGCAGCAGAATGAGCCACACGAGTGGAAAGCTTCAACCAGGAAAATGATCAGGATGACTCAAGCTGTCCTGAAGGGTGAGAGGAGACACAATAGTAGACGTGCGTCAGGGTGAAGGTGTTGATTAATCTTTTTAAAGGCAGCTCTGCAACTCATTGCAGTAGAAAAGGACAGGTTTCTATTTATGCCGATCGAAACTGATTTAGCTTCTCTAGTACTGATCCGTTTCTGGGGGAACACCTGATCAGATGAATTGTCTCGTAAGTTAACAACAAAAACTGCATAATTGTTGAAATGATGAAGGTTTCCTAATTGTCACTGCAATGCAACAATAAGTTTTCGTACATGAGTAAGATCAGAGTTTTCTACTTTGTGGATTCATGGTAGTGTGAGGAGTGAATCCGAGTGAGGTCGGTGAGGGAGCGAATAACAAGTGATCACATGATGTAAGTTGTTGAAGACTAAACATAGAACTAAAAATCTAGGCATGACGTTCATTATTAAATTAACAATTAAATTGTAATCTGTGCCAAATTGCTTTATTGTAAATAAAATAACACGCTTCAGGATGCACAAAATTAATTTGTACTGCTTTGTGCAACTTTGACCTGGTAACAGAAACTCTGCTTTGCCGCAGGTCACATCACAACACTCCATCATTGATAAATTTCTTTACTTAATTTATACATAATAGTGAGTCCTGTATCGCAGTGAAACTTCATGCTAGGAACTAATCTACAAACTGCTTAGTATTTACAACTCTGGAGCTCTTTTCCTGAACTTTTTACTTTTTCAAAGAGATTTGGCATCTCCATGGAAACCTGTCTCTTGTTGGCGGAGCCCACAGACAGTAAACTCCACGCAGTAGAAGCGTGTTAAAGGAATAATTACAGTTGATGGGGATACGAGAAATGCGGCAGTCAGCAAAAGTAAAGAAGTCGGAGTGGATGTGAGGAAGAAGGTGGAGGAGGAGACACGTATAGACAAAATACAGACGGATGTGAAAGAGCCAGACGGAGGAAGTGAGAAACTTGCTGAGCTAAACACAGCCTGTCACCTCAACCTGCTTTTAATGTGGAAGAGAGAAACAACCGTCAGAAACGTCATTGTCACATCACACACCCGCACACATACTTTTTCTGAACTACTTCAGATTTTGCGGCATTGTCCCTCCAATTCTGGCAAACTCTAGCTAATCGGAGCGAGAAATGTCTGATTCTACAGTCTCGCGCACCTCCTCTTTTCCATCCGGTTTCCTCGGTCCCTGATGTGAAATTAGCAGACTGGTCATCTTTAATGAGCTGTGTCAAGTTCTGGATAATTAAATGATCCTTTTAATTAGACTTGGATTTATACCCTGCTCATCTCTCTTGAATTTCAGCAATGACCTTTCTACATCTGCTGCCTCTCCTTTTCTCCTTCTATCCCTGTATAACCTCATTATTTGTCCCTGGGGCTTGAGTAAACTCTGCTTCTTTGAGTGAACTTCGCCTGACAACAGTACAACCCGGTAATCCATATCACTTAGTGATTTGCCTCAACTCCATTTTGACCTTGAACTATATTTGGAACTGTGTGAGACTTCGAAGAATGTGCACTAATTTTTTGGTCTGTGCCTCCAGCTTGGTTGTAACAGTGAGATGTAAAATTGGACAGGGAGGATCAGTGGACTGATGTGGGATTAGTTAGAGAAAGAAGATACTTAAGTGTGATGGTGTGAAGATCGGTTTTCTTGTTTTTTTGCCCTGTATTTGTTATTAGATTTAGGGCTATGCATAATGACTCCACTGTTCACTTAAACCACAATAATTTGCTTACTATTAAAACCAATAGGGAGGAGCTTGTGATGTAATGCACCAGAGTCAATAAAAAAAAAACCCCAAAAACTGACCTTTACCTTAAAGTTGATGTCACAACCTCCCAAAAATAGCTAATTAAGATAATTATGCAAGCCTAATGAGAATGATCAACAACATTTATTTCTCTCTTGTTCTCTTTCTCACTCTCTCTCTTTCTCAGGTTGAAAAAATGACTAAGGATCTTGATGAAGCCAAGAGGAAAATCAGTGCCCAGAGTGACCTTTCAGCACCAGCCTCATTGCCTCATAAACCTACACCTCTGCCCAGCCAAACAGGCATGCCTCCGCCACCTCCACCGCCACCTCTGCCTGGCCAAACAGGTATGCCTCCTCCTCCACCCCCACCCCCACCTCTGCCTGGCCATGCAGGCATGCCCCCTCCACCACCACCACCACCCATGCCAGGCATGATGGGACCGCCGCCACCTCCCCCTCTACCTGGGCAGGGAGCTGGGATGCCCCCTCCACCACCTCCATTACCCGGTGCCCCCGGTATGCCCCCACCTCCGCCTCCACCCCCAGGGCTTCCAGGAATGCCACCCCCTCCTCCAATGCCTGGAATGCCGCCTCCACCTCCAGGAGGATTTGGAACCTGGGCTGCTCCAGTACCACAATTACCATTTGGCCTGAAGCCCAAGAAAGAGTACAAACCAGAGGTGCAGCTTAAGAGGGCCAACTGGAGTAAGGTGAGTTGGGAGGGATGGGAATGTGGTTGGTGTTGGTGATGGGTTACTCTAGTAGAGTGTTAAAGCTCTGATGCACCCAGCTGGCTGATTTTGCAGCATGACTTGCACTGATGCCACTGATCTGTCCTTGTCAGCTCTGACTGAGTGTGAATCTCTGTCACAAGCTGGCATAAGAAATACTATGATTGGCTGTTCAGCCTACCAAAACTATGCAAGAAATTAAATTGGAAAGAAAAACACTAGAGCTAGAGTTTTCAAAGTTTTTGCTGTAAAGTAAATTTCATGGAGACTCTCATTGCAGATTTATTCAACGAATAAAAATGCAAGTATTTGAATATTAAGCTCATTTTTCAAACACATATAATGAAAATCTAGATTTGTGTCCTGCTGTTTCTCATCAGAACTTAAATAAAAATTCTGCACAGAGCATGAAAGTTGATTACAGATGTCACAAGATCTTCTGTCTTGCTAATGTGAAGGTATGATTAATTCCATTAGTCTGTTTAAAGCACTTAGAACAAAGTGCAACCAGCTCTCTGTACAGTTGGTTCATGAAGTATTCAGACTTCTAAAGTTTTTGCACACTTAATATTGATTTATATAAAAAAAAAAAAGCATGAAATCTCATGTAAATAAACTCTCTTGGCCAGGGTGCTCTAGACTGAGCTCAGGTGCATCCTGTCTGCTTTCATTACCTTGAGATGTAACTAGAACTTGCTTGGTAAACCATTTTGAAACGTTTCTATTACTACTTGGAAATCAGTGATGTTTTAAGGGCCGTCTCAACTGCAAAATCCTTCCACCGCGCTGGAACATACATGTCCTAAAGAAAATCCCACAATGCACTACAAAATCCAGGGCGCTTCGGTGCTCAGTATGTCCTTACAAGAAATGGCATCATCTACTCTGAAGTCTCTCAGCTCCAAATAAATAACGGACGAATTCTCACACAACTTCGTCTACCAATGTTAAATGCTTCGTTACGGTTGTTGTAGCTTTTAAATGATTACTTACAACACCCTTTGACTTTAAACATTGTAAATAGAACCTCAATTAAAGCTTAAAAAGAAAATCCACGAGCTAGTTTGTTGATAATTGCCCAGTGCTAACGATTTAAAATGCAAACATCTAGTCACGCTGCTGGAAATTGAGTCATCATTGTGACTCAGCGTGTAGTGAGCCATGGTCTTTACCAGAGTTCCTAAACCCATATACACAATATACTACACAATATACCGATTTAGAACATCGGGACCACTGGATCTGATTGATACGCACACATTATTTTCTTACAGGGACAGAAGATGTATCTGAGTTTGCTATCTGTTGTATACTAACTTTCATAGAAAACCTAAGACAGCAGGAGTCCATTTCCCATCTCAGTAGGAGCTGTTCTTTGACGTCAGCTTGGTGTGTCAGGGCCTCTTGAGAGGTGTGTGTGTGTGTGTGTGCGCGCACATACATATTACAAAAGTACAGGGAACCTAATAACATTTTACCTGCATATGGATTACTTGTGTGACTATTAGTTCTTCTGTTTCTTCTCCTCTCTCACTTCATTTTCTCTCGTTCCCTCGCTCTCCCTCACCCTCAACAGGACTTAAAACATCAAAACGGTTCCATCTCCTCTATTAGCCTAAAGCTACTCTTTAATGGCTGCAGTCGACTTCATGAGTGTGTCTCTCGCACACTCGCTTCTCCTCTTCCTTTCTTCTTGTGGTGAGAGCTCTTTGACGAGGATGTCAGTGAAATTGCTTTTTAATAAGCCTGCTTCTTTTAACTGTGGCTGTGAAAGATAATTAAATTGCTGTTAGAAAGGACATCATTCTTTTGTAATTTAAATTAACTTTTTTCCCTCTTGTGAGCTCTCTCTCTCTCTCTCTCTCTCTCACACACACACACACACATCCACCTCTTTTTGCTATCATACACTTCCTAAAACATGTGCGCACCCTCACAAATGCTAGCGCTTTCACTCTGTCATCAGCAAGCAAAGTAATGAGAATTTAGGATTAGAGAAGTCTCTACGTCCTTTCTAAAGTCTCACTATTCTTTCTGGTCTTTTTTCATTTTTGTCATTTTTTCTAATATACCTTTTATTATATTACACTATTATTCAAATTGAATTTTGTTCACTCCAGCTTTATAGTACAAGCTAAAAAAATCTAATGAAAAAGAAATGTATTTGTTGGTGCTGATTAATAAGATGGAAGGAAACGGGTGAAGTAGGAATTATGAGCGAACGAGAGAGGAATAGACGGAAATGACCGAGGATAAAAGAGATGTAAAAAAAAATGATAGCAGTGGGGTGTATCTTGTCTTCCCTGCCTGTCTTTATTGAACCTTTTATGCCATTTTGGTTCTTTGTGGGTAAAATCAGAATCAATTTAAATGAGTTTCATTCCTCTCTCGTTCTGCTGCCTCTCTTTCTTCTCCCATTTCCATTCTCTATCATCTTTTCTCCCATTCTTTTATCCTTATTTACTCATTCCTGGCCTCTTGTGTTTGCATATTTATTTGTCTGGGATGGAGGTTGTTAGTTTGAAGCTGTGTATTATCTCTGGTTGAAAAGTGGCCTGTGCTGCAGCGCACACACTCCTCAGAGGCCTTCAGCAGCACTGACTGTTCACCCTGCCACCAACAGAGATTAATTGACTTAAAGTTGTGTTCATGTAGCGTGGACCAAGTTTCAGGGGCGCTGTGTCTTTCTGAAAGGGGAAATTCATTCGAGCTAAAATAGCATGTCGCTGGTGATAAAGCATTCACTCGTGATAATCCATTAAACCCCTAATTGGGAATCGCTGCAGCTGGCAGGGTAGTTATTATTTCTGCAGTAAGAAAGGATTTTAGCACAACTAGAACAGCGCTGATCTTGTTTGCTGTAATATATTATGTGTGTTTGTAGTAAATTGTTAGTGAACTCAGGCTCTGCTGTTAGAGCAACAGAGTAATAGGGCACAAATGTATATATGATGCATGTGCTAATGGTACTTGGGGATTCAAGGATCTCTGATGCATGTTACATGATGGTTTATCTTTCTGTATCATTTAAGGCAGCCAGTTTATTATTAGCTGTAATCCCACATATTAAAAAATCTATGTGAGAGACAAGTGTTGGAGTAGTTGTGTTGGAGTAGTTGTAGATGCTTTCATTGGGACTGTATGGAGTGAATATAGGAATGGATTACTTTCATTAGGTGGATGGATACATGGTGTGGTTGATTGGAAGGGTGGAGGGATGGATGGGATGGTTTTAGTAAATTGATGAATGGATGGATGAACTGACTGTTTCTCTTCTGTGTTGAAGATTGCAGCTGAGGATCTTTCAGAGAGCAGCTTCTGGGTGAAAACGAAAGAGGACCGCTTTGAGAGTAACGAGCTCTTCTCCAGACTCACTCTGGCGTTCTCCTCCCAGACCAAGAGTGAGTTTTGTAAATCACTGTGTTACTATGTTCATGAGAACATTACTGGTACATGCTTTTCATCATGAATGAATAGACATAAGACCAGCATATTTATGGTTTTTCCTTTTATATCTTTGTTTCTTCCATATGTTTTTGATCCACCAACACAGCCTCAAAAGGTAAGACATCTCTCTTTCTCTCTCTCTTCCTCACTTTCTCTCTCTCTCTCTCTCTCTCTCTCTCTCTCTCTCTCTCTCTGTGAGAGAGAGATTAAAAACTGACTGCAATAAGAGTAACATTTTCTGTGTTGGTTGGTTGGATGCTAAGCAGGATGGACGGACGTCTCCAGGCACGATGGATGGTTGCACAAATAGATTGATGTATTCTTGAAATAGACGGATGGATTCTGAAATTGATTGATGGGTACAGAGATGTAGGGCTGCGCTATCAATCACATGCGATGAAAGCATTTCTTTAATGTAGGAAAGTTGATCAAGCTCTATTACACAGAGCACTTTGTCCATATTGTGCAGCCCTACAGAGCTGTATGGAGATCAGTTGGTGGATTTGGGGGTAGCGGAATGAATGCCATGATAGGTGGAGGGATGGAGGTTTTGCTAGATGGATGTGTTTAGAGAAGAAGGACTGGACGTTTAGTTAGGTAGATGGATTCACAGAAGGAGGGTGGAATGTGTAATGAATGTATAGTTGCTGAAAGGTTGATGCATTCGGGAATGGAATGAGGAATGCTCTGATGAATAGAGAGATCAGGGGTGGAGTCCAGTCAGGGATGGAGGGATAGATGCTGTGATTAATGGCTTTAATATAGATTGTTGAAATAAAGATTAGATTCATGACTGGAAGTAATGGATTATGAAAGGATTTATTCAGGAGTGAAGGGAAGGATTCTGAGTGAGAGGATTTATTCAAGAATGGAGGGATAGATTGTAGGAGAGGATTTATGCACGAATGGAGGGATGGATTTTAGGATAGAGGATTTATTCAGGAATGGAGGGATGGATTTTAGGATAGAGGATTTATTCAAGAATTGAGGGATGAATTTTTGGAGAGGATTTATTCAGGAATGGAGGGATGGATGAGAGAAAAATTTATATATAGGTTGTAGAGTGATGGATGTTGAGAAATGGATGGATGCTGAGAACTGGGTGGGTGGAAATAGTGAGAAAAAGCTTATTGCTATGCAGAAATGGGGGCGTGTGTCTGTTGCTTATCTCTGTAGAACGGTCATCATAATTCTTAGGACTTTATATGCAAAACTCCACTCATACTGAATTTAATATGAGCATGACCTTTTGAGGTGTGTGTGTGTGTGTCTTTGTCCTCTGTGCAAGTCTACTCAGTGTCAAACTACTGCCACATATGTCCCTGTGGGATGTGTGTGTGACAGATTCTGCAGTCGGAGCCTTCTTCCTCTGCATACATCGTCACCTCTATCACCTCTCTCCTTCATATTCCTGTTCTGCTCTATCTCTCTCTCTCTCTCTCTCTCTCTTTCTCTCTCTCTCTCTCTCTCTCTCTCTCTCTCTCTCTTCTCTCTCCTTCCCTCCCTCTCTTCCTTCATCTCTCCCTCCCTCTCTTCCTCTCACCCTTGTGTGTGTGTGTGTGTGTCTCTGCCTCTGCTGTCAGAATTCCATGTACTCTTCTCCTCCATATTTATGTGCCTGATTCAGTATGCAATAACCTCCAACTTAACGAGGGAGTGTGTGCCAACTATATGCTCACACACTGACATGGCTGTGGAATTTTTTTTTTTTGTATGAAAAGTTTGAGGACTTGAAATGTCATATCTGTCAGCTGTCTTGGACCATGTGAGCTGTGTGTGTGTATTCATTCATCTGTTTGGCTTGATGCAGGATAACCTTTTCTGATATCTGTCTGTAAATGAATGCTGCCCTTTTCATATTCTCCATCTGTCTGATCCTACCCGTAATGTAAGTGTGTGTGTGTGTGTGTGTGTGTGTGTGTGTGTGTGTGTGTGTGTGTGTGTGAGAGAGAGAGAGAGAGAAGCAGTATTTTGCATTTTGCTGCTCTTTTCTGTCAGGCATGTGTGACCTCTCTCTTGCTCTCCTTCGGTCATCCCTTCTTACCCAGCCAAGCGAAAGGACACCACAGCCAGCCAGAGGCGACCTCTCACTTCTCCTTGCCCCTTTGTCCTCCTCTCTTTCTCTCAGCATGCTGATGACAGTGTTGCAGGTTGATGATGTCGCCTATGAGGTCAGAGGGTTTATTGCTGATGTCATTGCCCTGTAGCACTTTCTTATTCTGGCCTCTTTCTCCCTCGTACATACACACACACACGCGCACATGTGACAATTTACACAGCATTTTGTTTGTAAACTAAATGACTGTTTTTGCCTAAAAGCATCAATGTCAGTAAAAGAGCAGTAATGACTGAGAGGCAATTCATCAGGGAGAAGTATCTAATATTCAGATACATATAGAGATAGTGACATGGCAGATACACAGCAGAAAGGAAGTGACGTTTGGAGCAACCTTCGAATGAAAGGCAGCTTTCTTGAGAAGGCATTTGGAAACAGCTTATTGAAGGAAGCCTAGCAAAAAAAATACAATTACTGTGTTGCTTCAAAGCACAAATCAAAGCACAGTTAATATATAGACTGGGAAATGGAACATTGTATGCACTGCCCAAAATATCATTTTTATTATCTTGGCTTTATTGTGCCACAGAAAACTGCATGTGTCTTTAGGAGAAGTCCATAAGCACAGTCAGCTTAAGACAATGACAGGCTTGAAGGAGGCAAGTGGCACCTAATATTGTAGTAACACATTGTGTATAACAGAGAGAAGCCCCTGCTGGTTTGAATGAAGTGTTGGTCTCAGTTATTAAGACTGTGAATTTCATTATGTCCTGACCTTTGAAAATTCACATTTGATCAGCTGTTTGTGCTGAAAAGGTGCTGCAGTTGCACACAGAGTTTTGGTCTGCACCCTGTGGATCTGTCTAGTGACTACTTTTTTTATGATTGTCTACACTTCTAGCGTGGAACATGTATTAAGAAACATGCATATGTTTCTTATACGACAAGCTGAATAAGCTTAATGACAGTATGCCTATAGTCAAGCATACTGGACATGTGTGAGTCAAGTGACTTGCTGAACAAGTGACACAAGGACAAGTAGCGATGCTTTCCTGCTTAACAGACATGAATAATCAAGAGACTGAGGCAGTGAACTTCTCTAAAACAATCTGTTCACGTCTGACTTTCATCAGTGATGGTTTCGATAAGCACTTTGGTGAAACGGTGACTTGAAAGCCGATAAAAGCCGCGTCAGAGAATGCATCCAGCATAAACATGTCACACAGTTTAACAAAGGAAGGACTAGCCAAATCTGACATTGTGCAGCATTTTCAGCTATGTGCTCTGAATAAAACAAAAAGCTATGAGAATCTTTTTACCATTTACATATTCCATATGCTTATGTGAATGTGTATCGTCAGATCTGGGATCTGAAACAAAACGGAGGTCAGACCATATGTTGGTCAAAGTAAACCACTGTGGTGGTTTTTGCTGTCCCAGTAAAGTTTAGTAATAATATGTAATATTGTATTAATATAACAAAGTAATACCAAAAAATATGCAGATTTTTTATATGCAGTAATATTTTATAAAAGAAAAGAAACACACTAAAAATATGCACCTTAACCCAGTCTACATAAAACCTTAAGGTGGACTTTGGGCATTATTTTAGTTTGAAGCATTGTTGCCAACAAACCAACCATAAATACGTATGTTCAAGTGAATTTGTAAAATTTTGAATTTTGAATTTCTATTAAGAATGCAGTAAAAGGTAGCAATGGTAAATGGGGAGATGTGTTATGTTGTTCTCTAAGCTTATTTTGTTATTTAAACTGATCTTTGAATTCTGACTCAAATCTGTGTGCTTTTCCAATCTATAGACTTATTTTCTTGCCTCAGTTTCTTGCTAGTATCTGTTTGGGTGCATGATGCTACTAGACAGTTAGTGAGACAGTCGCCTTTTGAAGTCTATACCTACCACAGCCCAATTAGCCAGGTTGATGCATGGAGATGGAACACGATGGGGAGGATATGAACACAAAGTATAGAGATAGAAAACCGCATGCGTGTTTGATGCTGCTGTATCTCATTATGACGATTCTTTAATGCTCTCACTTCTTCTGCCAGCTTGCTTTTCAGCTCCCCTTGGAGGCTTGCAGCTCTCTATGGAGCTCGCTCAGCCAGCCGGCTCTGCCCAACCCCTCACCTCCGCTTATGCGTGCACACGCACACACACACACACGCGCGCACACACACACGTCTTTTGTGATGCATCTAGCAGTGTACTTCATTACCGCAGTGACCAGCACCACAGGGACTCTCACTAAATCACTCACGCTTCTTCTCTCTCTCTCTCTCTCTCTCTCTCTCTCTCTCTCTCTCTCTCTCTCTCTCTCTCTCTCTCTCTCTCGATTCCACACACACACTATTCCACCACTGGTGCACATATCTCTCACAATCTATTACTCTTGCATATTTATATCCTCACTATCCACACACATATACATACAGTAGTGTCTAGAGCTTTAGTTGTTGTCTGTCACCCCTTTGCCATCTGTTGCTGTCTAATTTCTTATTCCATTCTGCTCCTGGGAGACTCGGAGAGACACTTGCTGAATGAAATATGGTGGTGAGCTGCATGCTGTGCCACATGGCTGCTCCCACACTTAACATGTTTCTGCCTCATCTGGCTCCTTTCTGCCCAGGAACAACTGAAACCTGGAACTTCATTTACTTCAGATTTTGGATGATTTGACCTTGATACTGATAACATTAAACACTTCACACATCACACATTATTATGGTAGTATGTCATAATAAATGTCACAATAGCAAAATGCGTGCAGTAAGCAATTAAGCCAAAACGATTCTGTGCACAACATCTGAATATCAAATCTGATTCTTTTTAATGACTAAATTATGTGTGCATGGAGGAATTTGGTTGAAGCATATAAACAATTAATAAAATCCACATTTGCTGTTCCAAGAAAGCTTAACTTTTATGTTCAGTTAATGCTGGTCTTATAGGCACTTGTCATAGACTTGAGTACATGCAGCTGCCTGCGACAATCAGCGATGATAACTCAGTAAATGTCTTAAATGAACATTAGATTTTTTTGTTTTGAAGCTGTATCGAATCCATTTTATATTGACTGCAATTCAGTGCAAAATAAACAAACAAATCCTGTGAGGATGACAGCAATTAGCTTTTGCTTTTGCTTTTTTTTTTTTTTTTTAAGTTTTGGTGTGCTGTCAGTTTTAAGTAACCCCCAGGAAGAAAAACTCCAGCACCAGATAACTGAGTGTGTGAAATAAGCCATCACACTATCGTTCTCCCTAACTATGGCTGAATAATGATAGTTTCGCCTGTGGCTTTAGGGGGGCAAGAAAAAATGTGGTTAGATCTGTGTAAGGTGTGCAATATACACGTTACTTCATTACAGTAGAGATAATGCTAGAAGAAAAAATGTAATCTCAATGAGCCATTAACGAGGTCATGAATGCTTGCAAATCTGAAGTCAGGACTATAAATTAGCATAAGGAGTTATTAGCTGTCAGTTCAAATAAAATGTGTTCAGCAGCAGTGGAGCTCCTTACTGAATATTTGTATAGCGAAATAACCCCGATAACATGTATTGTTAATTTAAATCTGTCCTTGAGAGTGAAGATACAGTATTTACAACTTTATCTGTCTGGTTTAAGGACAAAGGAAGCCAAGCTACAAAGAACAGCATGTTATTCATGTTTGCACAGACGCCACAAACGGCCAAAAGGAAACGCGTAATACGAGATACAAAACACTTCAATTTGTTGTTTTAAAAGTGTTTTCCCCCCACAGACATTACCTTCAAACATAATAGCCAGAGCTACGGTGCAAAAGGTTGTAGCATGCTAAGATTTAATATTAGTGTCTGTTACTTGTACATCACTGAATATTACTGTTACATGTAAACTGGCTAACTGACTGAAAGCTTTTGAGTTCAAATCCCCCTACTATCATTCTGCCAGTGTTGGGCCCTTGAGCAAAGATCTTGCTCTAAGTCACTTTAGATAAAAGTATCAGCTAAATGAGGTAAATGTTAATGTACTAGAAGGAATGGTTTCAACCGGTACTTAGTGTTCTGATTAAAATGTGATGGTATATTGAGCTGATAATGTGAGGTTTTATCTAAATTTACTGACAAACTAACATTGATATAGAGATATTTCATTGCAGGGCCCCCCACCTCCACCCCAAGATTGTTTCTGTTCACATCTACTACATAGCACTGTTCTATAGCACTGCAGCTACCAGCTAGGCTAAATCCTCTTTGTATCATGACTGGCTGTGGCCTCTGGGTGGAATAGATTAATATATACAAAATTATTTTATCCCATGTCGGGCAGGGTGAAGTTGGCCAATCATAGATGTCTTTAGGCACTTCCCTCCAAGCATGTTCATGGGGCTGCTCTGGGATGCACTGTGAGCGGCAGGTCGAAAAGATCTGATGTCACGAGTAAATTCAGTTCAGTTTTATTTGTCACAAAGCAGCTTCACAGAAATCTATACTATTAGAAAAAAAAGTTGCATATTAAAGTTTTAAATTCATCCCTACTGATTTGCTGGACTTTCCTTTCTCTGGTTTTTCTTTTATGTCCCTCAGGTTCCTGTAGAATGAACTTTTGTCTAGTCTTGAACACTAAACTGCCGTTATGCTGTTCAATAATATGTCTAGAAATCACCATGTAGAGGCATCACGTGCAATAATTCATTAATTAATTCTAGACTTGGTTTATTATTAGCAATACTGGAAATAGTAGTATATAATAGCAGTACTTTTGTCCTCAGCATGCCATGATGGATCTATCTGCAAGGCATACATGCTTAATAAGGTCTGACACATGTCTACACAGCAGGAATTGGCCATTTTGTGCTGCACTGGGGAAAAAACATATCTATTTTTAGTCATTTAAAATGAGTTTTGTGCAGTTGTATGTTGACATTTTCACAAAGAAAGACAGACGTTCTAATGTATTGTTAGTGTCCCTCTTGCTCTCTGTAAAATCAATAATCATAGAGCTGCATGGGTGGTTTTGAAGGTTATCGGCATTGATTGTCTTCAGTGTTCCTAATCTTTTGCCTCTGTTTTGTTAATTAGTAAATATTAAATAATATTATTATAATATTAAATAATATTAATAAATATTGTCCATGAGCATCAACATGGGTGCCTTAACAGTGTGTAAATGGAGAAAATGACATCATTCAGCTTAGCCTTCTGTGGTCTGATGCACAATTGTAGCACATTGCAAACTTCTTTCCAGATATACGTTCAAGGTCGTCATGTTGTTCTGTTATAATGAACTTTTATATTTCAGGGACATGTCTTTTAATCTTTCTATGTACTTTATAGGTTTTTGTAATTATCCTATAGATCAGCTATCTACATAAACGTCTTTGCTCGTAGTACATTTACACTTGATTTCATCAGTCTTTACTGCACCTTTACTGTGGTTTTAATGCCCAGTAATAACTCTAAAATACACACAGTTTACTCAGCTGTGTGACTCCCAACTGCACTGGTCTTTTTCTTCTGCTCCAAACCTTTCAGAAAACTTCTTCTGAGCTAAAATAACCCCATAGAACCTGCTCACCTACAGGTATCCATTTGTCCTTACAGCACCCTGAAGTTTTTTTTTTTTTCCCTGATTCTTCTCTCTCTAGATATTGGTATTCCTCACACGGGGCACCGCTTTAATGGCTCGTATTTTTACCAAATAGGACATACAGAATGCTTTTTAGTTTCAGGCAGCAGACTTTTGGAGGAAAAGTGAAGTGAATCTTACGCATTTAATGATTTCCCATGTGTTAGGAGATTTCTTCTCTCATCCTTTCTTTCCCTTTTTGTAATTTATTCTCTCTCTGCTCTACCAGCTGTCTGTGTGTGCACATCTCTGCTATTCCCATCTGAAAATGATGGAAGCGATTGAGGTTCATCACAGAACATTTGCTTGCTGATGGCAGGAAAAAAGGAAGGAATACAGGGCGAAGAATGTTGCACTCTGTGTTTCGATTCATTTCGTCTCGTGTTGGTTTGTGTATTATTTCCTTCTCCAGAGATGGGTTATAAAATCTATGTGTAAACAGCTTATGGAGTAATAAATTGCAGCCATTGTTTTTGGAGTGTGAACCGCTATGTTTGCTTTGGGAGGAGGAAATGAGTTTCGACTCAACAGTAGTTTCATGCATCGTGGGCACTGAGGCATGTTTCTTTTGTTGGGTATTTGTATTTCCCTTTCATTATATTTGGAATATTTCAGCTTAAGTTAATATGCAAGAGAGAGGAGAACTATTCTCATTATGTGCATGAACTATCTTTAAGCTCTTTGGGGGAGTTTTTTAAGCAGTTTTGTGTGTGTGTGTGTGTGTGTGTGTGTGTGTGTGTGTGTGTGTGTGTGTGTGTGTGTGTGTGTGTGTGTGTGTGTGTGTGTGTGTGTGTGTGTGTGTGTGTGTGTGTGTGTGTGTGTGTGTGTGTGTGTGTGTGTGTGTGTGTGGAATCACCAGCTTAGGAAGCTTGCATTGTGTGTGTTTATGTGACAGAGCCAAGGAGATGAAGGGAACTTTTGTCATACATAATTCTGCTAGTCAGTAAATCCTATCACACCTGGACAGAAAACTCTCACTTCCTTTAACTTTGTTTCTGGTTTACTGTCTATTTATTTTTGTTTGTTTGTTTTATTTTTGTGAGGTTAATCCACAGGTCACTAATGGTACCGGTTATCTACCTACCTCAGCTCTACTGCTTCTCTTATTTTAATCTTCTCCATAGTCCACAACATTCTCTCTCTCACACACACACACACACACACACACATAGACAGAGAGAGAGTGAGTGAGAGCTATTTTTGGTTGTAATATTGGAATTGGATATAAAGTCTTGTTTAAACGGGTAAATGTGTATACATAGTTAAGAACAGGCCAGATTTAAATGGAAATATGAGAGTAGCTGTTCATTTCAGTATAATAAACAGCAATGTTTTATATTCTCATCTCTTCAAGAGGTGACATTTGCTCTGACAGTAATTTTAAGTGTTTTGCTCTTGCTCATTCTCTCTCTCTCTCTCTCTCTCTCTCTCTCTCTCTCTCTCTCTCTCTCTCTCTCTCTCTCTCTCTCATAGCATTGTAGAACACGTTGGTTCAAGCATGTCTCCTTGCATTCATTTCCTCTTTATCACACTCAAACACATCTGTTGGCTTGCCTCGGCACCGCTGCCAAACGCAACAGATTATTTACCCAAACAGGCTGCGCTTTTGTAACAGCGCCGAGCTCCTATTCCAGCTCTCGTTTACATGCAAATTCAGAACGAATGCTAGAGCCTTCCATGCATTACAGCAGCTCAGCCGTTTTAATCTGAACTTTATCTGCCGAGCTAGTCATGTTTAAACAACTTCCACATCCGCGCGCACAGATTTTGTGCGGTGGAGGACTGTTAGGAGTAGAGAGAGTGAGAGACAGTGAGGGTCCATTACCATTTAAATGCTCATTACCATTAAAGAGGCGGAGGAGAGGAAGAGAAAAGAAGGGGGAGATATTTAATAGGAATTTAGTGAAATGGCGTTAAGGGCACTGAGCAAAGCCGAGCTTCTAATCACACAGCTCCACTATGGGTTTACATTACTGTTCCATTATAGCTGCCACGGCACAGAGTGAGGGGAAAGGGAGAGTGAAGAGGCCATAAAAATGAGTGGAAAGCGTTGTGTGTGAATGTGACCTACCTACAGAATATGGCATGAATACTATTCTGCTTATCATATTCAATGCTTTTGGGCATTGGAATAATTGACAAGGCATATGTTCCATCTATGGAGTATGTTGCAAAAAGCCATGCAGGGATAAAGGACAGAAGAAATGGCCAAACGGGGAACAGAGAGTGAGCGAAGATTGAACGCGTGCTTGTGTGTGTTGTGTAGAAACGGCACAAACATGAAAGGTGGAGCTGGTTAGGCCTCGCTTCGGCTCTCTTTGATGATGAGATTGTTTTTAATTATTTTTTTAACAGCATTAGCTGCACCACGTCGCTCCCATGGGCTTTAAGCTCACCGTGGCTTCTCTCATGGCCTGCGCTTTGATGCCACAGATAACAGCGCAAAGAGGGAGAGAGAGAGAGAAGCTTCTTCAAAGAAACAGATGACAAGATAGCAGCATTAACGGCTCTTCGCCTCGCCTCGCTCGCTCTGCGCTTTCTTATCGCAGGAAGAGAGACGGATTCACGGCTTCTCTGTAGTGCTGATACTCCTGCAATTAAAGCGGAGAGAGAGAGGAAAGAGGAGCGATTACAGGAATATAAGTAAAGGATGTGGCTGTAGTATTATGGGATGGTTTTCTATTTGATATAACCAGATACGGTGCAGTTGCTTCATGCACCGTACGCTCTCTCTGTCTCTCTCACACTCACACACACACACAGTTAAACCAATTTACATTTTCAGAGAAATTAGAGCCTCTGTTGCCTAAAGCTGAGAGCAGACTTATTTTTCTTCATTCCCAGATGTATTTGTATTATTTTATTACTTTTTCTCTTTTTCATCTGTAATTGTAGTGTGAAAAAGCCTCTTTAGGGCAAAACAGACAAAATGCAATTATAAGCTCATAATGGTAGAGCTAACCCTTTCCCAAATGTAACAAGACAGGGTATTGCAAAATGATGATTTCTTAGACACATTTGAAGTGAAACCAAACTACTTTTCCTCTCTTGCATCTTGTCTCCACTCAGAAAAACCTGAAACTGTAAAGAACAAGGGAGGGAATGCTATTAAAAAAACCACACATTTTACTTTGCTGGTTTTCTAATATTGAGGGAAAAAATGTCAGTCGTGTGCTCAGCACGCTGTTTAATGGACAGGTCATATTAAAGAGCAATGTTCTGGCTGTAGTGTGATTAAGGTAAATGCATTCTGTGGAGCTGGAGTGTGTTGGTGAGGAAGGTAAGTAGAGCAGATCTATCCTCAGAGCTGAACTCTAGACCCAGAAACCCAACCTCACTGCCCTTGGAAACACACATTAAGCGCATATGGTATTTAAAGTGATTTTCATTTGCCTCCGCTTGTAATTTTTGCCCTTTATAGGCACCGGTTGTGCGTGTGTGTGCATGGATGAGTGCTACGGTGTTGTAGTCACTAGAAACCTCCCCCTGTGTTTGTGTGTTGGAGGGGGAGCTTTAGATCTCTAGCCTATTGTTTCCCTGTAGGCACGTTTAATATTTCACTGTTTCCTTGCTTTTGCATGAAATTGTGTGTTTCTTTCTCTTTTCGTTTTTCCTATCCAGAGAGTGTTTTTCGCTGTTGTCCGTCTGTCCTGCCTTTTTGTATTTTGCACTTCTGTCCATCTTCCTGTTTTCATGTCTCATGTTTTAGGTTGTCAGGTTGTATGTGAATTAGTTCGAGAATCTCGTTAGCACCGTATCTCTCTCGCACGAGGCAGTCTGTAGGATTTATATGGAATTATCATCGTAACCAGTCAAGGTCAAAATAAGGCCACACGTTTAAATAGATGTTCTTCAATAGGTTCCTTGCAGGACTAAAGCTGTTAGCTGAGATCCATGATTTCTATTTGTTTCTTTAGAATGGTGCATGTTTGATGGGGATGTTCAGAAATGTAATTTATTGATCCCAAAATCAAGTTAGTTTCCACATGGAAAAGCCTTTTGCTCAAGTCTTACAGGTCAGGAACATGCCCTTCAGGACATCCATTGAATAGCAACAGAAATTCTGGCATGACATTTGTATTATTGATTTGATATACATTTTAATTTAATAGGTGAAGAAAACGTGAAATGAAGCAAGAAGTTTTATTCTATTCTATCAGTAAACAGCTATTTTGGTCCTCTTCAGAGACTAGAGAGTAGCTTGAGACTTTGGTGTTCTATAAGTCAGAGAGGTGGTTTGATGGTGGGACAATCGCTCACTCCATCTCTAACCAAACTGGTATATGATCTGCTGACAGATATTGATTTCTGAGATCTGATTGCAAAGAAAGGATGCTACTGCTGGTTAGTGTTTATCACCCTCCCAGTTTATAGCCTGCCTGAGAAATTACATTAAGTCAATTTAATCCTAACCATTTTTTTTGCCCAGACCCACTCTGAAGACCCGCTCTGTTTCCTCTGAAACGCCAACCAGACTGGCTGTGGTGAAACTTAAAGCAGAAATAGAAGATTGAAAAACATCACTAAAAATAGTCTCTCTCCAAATCTGTGATGCATAACATGGTGGAGGATGGAGATGAAAACTGATCTATGTGAAGAAGAACAGATCAGGCAGTGTATCACACAGCAGGACAGTGTGTCGATCACACCATGCGCCAGTTTGACTGCGGAAGAAATTAGAGCTCACTAGTTAGCTGGATATCTCAAACTTCATCTTTTTCAATCAAAGCATTGAGAGAGCTTAAAACCTACAGCGATTTATCCCCCTGATGGGATGGCTTTATGGAAATGTGGTTAGAAATGGACTTTATGGGCAGAACCTTCTTCTTGTGCTCCTTTGCATAAACTTTTGATCGCTGCAGCTGTAGCATATTACTAGACAGACTCTCTCTCTCTCTCTCTCTCTCTCTCTCTCTCTCTCTCTCTGTCTCTTTCACACACGCTCTCTCTCTCGCTCTTGCTCATATCAAAGGCAGGTATTCCACTTGCTGAATCCCCTGAAAACATTCACTCATTTTGTCCATTTTCAGGTACTTTTATATAGTGCTTTCCTTCCTATCCACCAGCTTTGAATTTTTAAACTGGGGTTGAATTAAAAATACAAGAACAGTTCATCTGAGAGGAAAAGAGAGATGAGAGAGAGATATATCCCTCACTTTCATGTTATTCAGAGCCACAATTTTACATTTATTTCTAAAAACCCAACTCCATATCGCCTCAATTATAGATCCCGCATGTCTGTTTCTCTCTCATGTGCTTCTACTCTCTGCTCTGACACGGTGGTCTCTCTGGTGTTTGACTTGCCTGCTGTGGAAAGTTTATTACCGGCTGCCTCGTCCGCTCTCTAGAGCGCTGTCTGCTGGATTTTCCCACTCTTCCTTTCCTCCTTACTGACAGGTGAGAGATGCCAATTGGGGTTGGAGCAGCATTTGATCTGATTTTTTTTCCATGAAACAACCTGACCCCCTAAATAACATCACTAAATTGCATACTTTGGTAAATAAAGCAGTGGGATGTAAGATGTTTTGCTCATCTTTTATTCATTCATTTGAAATTGATTCTCAAAGCTTATCTTTTATAGGCTGAAAAGCTGGACCTGTATCGCGAGTATGTTTTCTAATCTAATGCCATAATGAATGAATGAAATGAAAAAGAATTCAAATACGATCAAATAATTTTAATATATTGGAACATTATTCCCTTCCTTCCCGCAGACGTTATTTGGCAGTTAGTCTGTACCGCTCTCTCGCTTCTCGGTTCCTGTGTATTTTGCATAATTTATATATATTTTTTGCAACAATATCTTGTTCTGTACCCAGAGTTATCAACATGCATTACACAAATACTTTGCACTTATGAAGAATCTCAATGATGTTCTAAAGTATTATACCCCTTACACCATTAGCATGAATGAGTTTCTTTTCTTTATTGAAGATCATTTGCTCTATTCACTCGGCATGGGAGTGGATACCGAAGGAGTTGTTAGCGGCTCGTAAATATATATAGTTTTGCGATCCGCTGTATATCTTTCTCGGGGGAAGTGAAGTATCTGTGTTGATATCTTTGTCAGTAGTTTCTGCCTGGAACTTGCCTGATTATCACCAGCGTCTTATATGCTGTACAGGTAGTTTTTTTATTATTATTTTAATGGTCGTTGCTAGTCGGCAATATGACCAATGTATCACCATCCTCGGAGATATTTCTACAACCGCAATCTATAGGTTTGCCAGCAATACATTAGTGATACATTGAAAAAGATCTGTTATAAAGAACACAATTGTTTCTTGTGAATGGAAAGATTCATAAAATAAAATAAAAACTTGATATTTAACATTTAAAAAGAGAGAGAATATTACATTTTTAAAAAAATGAGAAAGCTTTAAAGATTAAGTACTATATTTTAATATTTGATCAACTGCTACCAGGCAGGTTGTAATAAATAAAATTATATGACTATGGCCAAAGTATTTTTACTGGTATCATAATTTACTGGTATCTGTATTATAGAATCCTCTTGTTAAAGTACTGTACATCATTAACTAAAAGAGAACAAAGGCATGAGGCTCATAACAAGACCTCCTTAAACGCCTTTGGTGATTATTAAAAAAAAAAAAAAAAAAAGGGTGTCATTGGTGTATCTCTAACAGATGTGCCAGTGGTATTAAAGTGACAAATGGGTCTGATTCTGATAAAGAGGTCGAGAGAACAGAGGAGGTGGTGACTGAGTGATGGAAGGATTGAGCACAAGAGCGAGACTGCCAATGGATATAAGAGCAAGGCTCAGCGCTCATTGGTGTGTGTGACGTTGCCCTGGCAGCAGCCTGATTGCGATTGTTCCTTCACATTTGGGGCTTGACTTCCACCTGCACACAGACTCTGAGCGACAGAGCGAAATAAAGAATGAACGCAATAGAGAAAGCAGCAGACAGTTCATTCCTTTATCTCTCCTCAGTCATATTCCCATCCCACATTCTCAACAGAGTGAGTTTAAACGCCATGACTACGTACAGGGTAGAGACGACAAGAGCAGGAGATATGAGTTTCTCACACATTGCTGTCAGGTTAACTGATGTCTTTCATCATTCCTCTCTCATCATTCCCCTTTCACCACATGAATGTTTTAAAGCAGCTACTATGAACCCTTTCCTCAAAGTGACAATAACACACGCAGAGCGCATGCAAATGTTCGTACTGAACAAAGTAATGGATTTCAAAATGTTTCTTGATTTATTTCTTCTGTTTGAAAGATTATTAAGCAAGTTACTCACTGTTAAAAATTGCATTTGGAATTTCATTAATCAGGCTGCGTGTAATGTATAGAGTGCAAAAGTTTGCACCCCCCACAGGGAACATTCTAAATTCTGTTTCAATTGTACAGTGCTGTTAACACTTATCTGTAGAAGGTTAGGATTCACAACAGTCTTTATTATCATCAGTAAGCTCATTTTCCTGGAACAGTTATGTTGGAATGTGAAAAGTTATTTGTGAGCCCAGAGACCCAGTCCCTGGTGGACAGCTCATTAAGACGTGTGCGTGTCTTCAGAATGAGTTACTGAATCAAATCAAATCTAGGATTAGGTATCCAGGCACCCTGGATAAAGGCTTCTGCCAAAAGTAAACTACGAGTGATCCAACAGAAAAGCTTTTGCATTGTTTTGTATTCTAAGACTGATTTTGGTGGGAGGGATGGCAAAACTTTCTCTTATAACTTTTCTGTTTGTCCTTTGATTTTAGAACAACCTTTAAGACTTTAGAACAATCACTTTAAGGTCTTTGCAATTTTCGTCTTCAAAACTTTACCTAGAAACTCTCTATCCGCCATATTTTTGTCAAATCGTTCTTTGTTTGTGGAATTTTTCTTTTTTTTCTTTTTTTTTGCACCATCTGTTCTAACTCAGCCAGCTAGTACACAGTGCCTTCATCATATTAGGTCTGGGGAGCCTGAAAGTGTCCTGGCAAAATTTTGAACAGTTGTGTTGTGTCTTTTTGCATTACGTGTTGGATTATTGCCTTGTATCTAAATACAAGCACATTTCACTTTTATTTTTCTTAGGAGAGAAAATAGAGGAGTGTTTTCCGTATCTAGGAGCCACTTAGGGTGCAAATGTTTTTCTCTGGACTGCACACACATTACTAAGATTCAGGCATGTGTGCATACAGGTGTCATACTGTACAGCAGCAGCAAACCCCCCCCCCCCCCCCCCACACACACACACACGAATTGTGTATCTACAGAGACATGCTGTTGAATACTGCATGGCACTCAGAGCTGGATATGTCTTCTGTGATGTAGAGAGAGAGAGTTGGGTAGTGAATAAAGCATGTTAATGCATCTGTCCATCAGTCTGACATCCTTAAGTTCCCAGCTGAGGGGGGAAAAGACTGCAAAGGGAAGAAAGAAACATGGAAAGAATAAAAAAGAAATGGAGCAAAAGAAAGCTTTTCTGGATAAGAGACAGATTCATCTGTGATCAGTGTGCAGACTGATGGAGAAAGATGATGTTTAGACTTTTGTGAAGTTATGGGATTAAAAAAAAAGTGGTTCGGTCAAAAATAAAATTTTACTCTGCTCCCTTTAGACCCAGAAGTAATTTATCAACCAAGACATTTAATCCTTTTTTTTTTTTTTTTTGCCACGTTGAAACTTCTTTTAACAGATTGTTCATCGGGGGACAGGTGGGGTTAAACTTGTGATGTGTGTGGCTTTCTGATTTAGAGCATCTTTATTTTATTTTGTGAATGCTTCGACTAATCACTCCATGTGGACTGTAGATCTTCGATTTAGTCAATAAGCTTGCGCTGAACTTTAATGAGCAGGTTCTGTCTCTCACTCACACTCTCTCACTCTCACTCTCACTCACACACACACACACACACACACACACACAGAGCTCTTTTTGGCATACAGTATAACTCATTCAGCCAGGATACAGCTCTGGCCACTGGAGAGCTGAGCGTGTGTATCATCACTCCGGCTGTCTTGTCCCAGCACCACTGAGACATGACAAGATGTCCTGACCCACAATACCTGGTATGATGCATTTCAGTACCACAGGTTTCCCTCCTGAGCGAACACTTCCGAGTGCACACTTTACCCCAAGTCGTTATCCGGCTCATATAACCATAAGTTAGCACACCAGGGATTCAGATAAAGTCTGTGTCCATGTTTGTGCTGTGCAGCGAGGTCATCACTTTGTGCTCATAATCCTTCTAATCTGCATTAATTAGGATTTTATTCAGTAATCTGATTGGACTAATCCTTTTAGCAGCCATCTCTCTTTTTGTTCTGATCATGCATACAGATCTCTGGGAGATAATAAAGTTGAATGTTGAGCAATAATCAGTCCCTCTAGGATTTTGCTGCAACTTGTGAAGTTTTTGTCCTTTTTTTGTTGTGGAAATTACTGTCTAAATTGCAAATATATGATTTTTCCTTTAAACTCCTACCAGTGAAGACACTTGTATAATTACTTTCTATGATGGCTGTACCCATGTTCGATGCTCATGAATTAAAGAGGTCTTTGGCTGAATGTGCAGTGTGATGTCACCCCACATGCCTTGACTTGAATCTGTGGAAAATCTGCAGTAATTTTGAAAAGATCCTCCGATTTTGGATTAGTGTCTGCAGTTTCCACAGTTGTGAACTACTGGAGTGACTGATCAGTGCTTTGTCTCGGGTCTCCACATTATTCCATCAGGGGTGCAAGGGGTTCCCTTTAGGCCAAATCGGCTCCTTTACAGCTTTATAATGTTGGTGACATTAGTGGTTTACGGCATTATACTTTATCGCAAGGACAACAGCTCTAAAAACAGTGAATTAATAGCGTCAGGAGCTTCTGTCATCAATCACTATGAACAGCACAGCAACATCTCTCCTTACTGCTAACAAAATCTGATTTGTTCAGAGACACACTATGAATAAACAGCTAAAAGCGTCCTCTTATCTTAAACATAATCATGGCCTGTGACAATGTCTGTCATGTGTACAGAAGCTTAAAGGATTTGTGCCTGGATTTGGTTCATGCCTTTTCAAAGCCAGAGGTAAAACTAGTAGAACACTCAACGGTTGTTATTTTAATGCTCCTAGTATTAAGCTCCCACATATGCTTAGTTGATGGTTTGGCCTTGTAACATGGAGGGGTTGTTTTAAAGGATTGCTGGTTCCTTGAGCATCACTGACACCTTGCTAATGAAAGAGCTATCTTTGACTGTCTGTATGCTTGTGTGCGTGTCTTTGGTTAGGATTATTGTGAAGTTACGTCTTTAAGCTTCAGGTAACCCCTGAGTCTGACATAGAGTGATAGTCAGCTGCCAATAATGAGTGTGTGTGTGTGTGTGTGTGTGTGTGTGTGAGTGCGCACGTGGAGAAGAGATTTTTCCAGGCTAGTGTGTAAAGGCCATGTGTGAGGTATAGTAAACTCGCTCACTGAGTCTCATTATATCCAGCCCTCAGGCTCCAAACCTTTCACACACACACGCAGAATTAGATCTACTCAGCTATCTCTCTCACTCTGCTGTGCAACTTTCACTCCCCCCCCCCAACAACTGATATCTCTCTCTCTCTCTCTCTCTCTCTCTCTCTCTCTCTCTCTCTCTCTCTCTCTCTCTCTCTGTCCATCATTCTACTGCTCGCTGCAGCTGCTGGTCACGGACACACATCGCTGTGCTGGATGCCTTTGTGATGGCTTTATTTTTGGTGGTGCACATTAATGGGTTTGTCTTTTTGAATTAGTGCAGCATGCCGTGTGTTTGTGTGTGCCTGTGTGTGTGTGTGTGTGTGTGCCTGTGTGTGTGTAAGTTTCAAGCAAGCAGACAAGACCTGCCTCTAATGATACGGTTTTTATTAATGTGTAATTAAACATTTATCCTCGGTTTGCAGACCCTGCCACACTCCTCCCCTTCCTTCACACCATGAATCTTAAGCATTCTATCGTTCCTTTCTCTATCAGACTTTTACCACTAAGCTGCAAACTTTAACTTTCTGTGCATTTTTGTTTTTGCCAAGACTGGCTTTAGAATATGAGTCATATGTTGTGTATACAGATACCTACAGGTCACATTGATGTGCTTAAGCCTGGCCGTACACTTTTGCAGTGTGACTGATATGAATGCACATAAGACATGTGGCATTATTCGACTCATGGTTGGTAAAAAGCTTCTCTAGCTTCATGTTAAAAAGTGCCTGTGGACTTGAGTATGGGGGATGTGGTAACCAAGTGATTAAAGTGTTGGACAACCAATTTGAAGGTTATTAGTTTGAATCCCAGGTATACAAAGCTACTACTGCTGGGCCCCTAATCAAGGCCCTTAACCCTCAATTGCTCAGTTGTATAAAAGGAGGTAAATGTAAGTCGCTCTGAATAAGTATATAACAAATGCTGTAAATGTAATGTCTGTAAGTCTGAATGTGGATTGCATTGCTGCTCTCTAAAAGTGAAATGAATGCTGATAGATCACCAGAAATTGTAAATAAGTCATACTGATTATATAATCAGACATCATCCCAATCGATCTTTAAATGCCTTTAGGTGACTTTTACAGGATTTCACTGTACATTTCATGTCGCCTGTTTGCACTTTGTTGTGAGCACCACAGAGTTAAGTGTAAGCTGAATTTAAATGTGCTCTATAAATAAACTAACTAACTAACTAGACATGAAGTGGGATGTGAGCTACTTACTTATTATTACACTTTTCTACCACTAGGGCTTTCTGTACATATATGTAGGAGCAGTATATGCAGGAGCAGTTCTAAATATAATCCCATCCGCAGGCAGCAGAATCACTCAGAAAATCATTACACAAAATCGTGCATACACATGGTGAATAAATGAGACTCCTGGTCACTGTGAATCCCAATGCCTTTGATATACATCATGTTCATACTCAGGAAAAAGCCACAGATGAAACTGACGTCTCGTGTCCTGTGGATGGGGCACGGATTATTCTTGAAGAGGCCACACGTTAGAAATCGTAGGATAATGGTGATCAGTCAGGATAATGCATTCTACCAAGAGGGCAAGGCGACTCAAAACACGGCAGCAAAATCACCCAGAACATAACAGCCGACCTGTTTGTGTGTCTAAAGGATAACCGTAATGAAATCGAGGAGGAAAGAGCAGATACTTATTAAAAAGTGAATGACTAAATGATCTCCCTTTGTATGCCTCTGCTTTACTGCATACAGCAGTGGTTTTGTTTTCCCCGCTCTCACTGACCCAGTTCATCGTACTGACCCATTATGAAACATTTATCTAGCTGACTCTGGTGGATAAGTGCATTAGCTGGGATACCTGGTTCTTTATGGAGACTGTCGGTTAATATTCAGCCAAAACAAATTGTGTTTCAAAACTGTGTTCTTAAGGCACAGGTGGCTTACAAGGAAAACATGGCATCCTCTTGGTTTCTTTGTCTGAACGTAGTTGAATATTTTGAACATAGTTATTATGGAGTCTGATTCATGTCAAAGGTAATCGTGAATGCAAAGCCACATTTGGTAGAAAATCCATGCTGATTATTTGAAAATCTGTAACTACTTGTTTGTAAGTTGATAGATTGAAGGTTTTTTTTTTTTTGTCTTTGTGCTGGTTTAAAGATAAGTGTTTTTACCCTGCAGCGTTTGTACTTGGGCCACAGTTATATAAAGTAAAGTGCTATTACTCTCCATAGATCATGTACCATATGACCTCAGAAAAGGGAAAACAACATTGACAAGTGATATAAGAGAATCTTTAATTACAAAGAAGTCCAAGAGTTTGCTGGACGTTAAAACGAATACAATTGTTCGGTCCTGCAAAAACAAATATTAGTTGTCAATTAAATAAATTCCCACTGACTGAACAGTGACTGAGTGAAATGAATACATGGGACACGTGTGTTATGGTTGTCCTTACTCTCTTGCTCTTAACGCAGCAGTGTAAACAGACTGTTTATAAAATTTGATTTACAACCACAAGTGGCTTACAAATCAATCGGCAGCTAGCCAGAAATCTCGTTAGTTTTTAGGACACACCGCCATCATGACACTTTCGTACGACTTGGTTAGTTTTGCTCATGAGATCAACTATTACAGTAAACACGAACCAGTCGATTGTTCATTTGTTCAAAATGTAGAGAAGCTCCCATTCAGTAGACGAACATAGAAACCACAGAATTTATTTGCGTTGTTACGGAGGAGAAATACGTGCGAGAATTAAATCTACAAAATTGTGATTACATCACCAGTCAAGCAGCTCTGATGGACATTAGCACAGAAGTTGTCAGTGTGTAAACTGTGATTGCATCATAAACATTGTAAAGGATGCTTGGCTGTAAACTGAGGACTGTGAAAACCCAGTTGCGGATTTACGGATTTGATTATGGATTTGTGAGGCGTAAAATTACAATCTCATTGTTGCGGTTCCAGTTACAACGGACAGCGGAATGAATCCATGAGCACAATGTTCAGCTGATTAACTAAATTATCAACTCATCCCCGAGTTGTCAGCTGGTCATCTGCGTTAACATTTGTGGGGGAAAATGTTTCCAGATTCTGATATTTTCAGGCTGGTTACAGTCTCGGTTGCATGTTCATATGAGCAGAACTGGTTAGAAGGCAGGCCCTCTGTCATAGTCATTTATTATTAGAGATGGGCATGTGTGTATCGAGGGCACTTGTTGCCTTCAGTCGTTTTGCTTCTAGCTCCAATCTGCCCGTTGGTGCCCGAAACAGTGACACCCTTTCACATCCTCCTCCTCTGCTTTCACATTGCATTGCTTTATGGCTCTCTTTAATCTTTCCCCTCCCCTCATTTCATCTCTGCCATTTCCACTCTCTTCTTATTGCCTTTTTTTTTATCTTTTATTTCTTCATCTGTTTTACTTTTTCATGTTTCATTTCTCTTTGTCTCTCTGTCCTCAGCAGGCATATGTCTCTGCCAGTCCATCTTCATCTTCTCTTCTTTTTTTTTACCGCCCACTCACAGTCTTTGTTCTCGCAGCCCTCATTTTCTCTCTCACTCTGACGTTAGTGGGGAGGATGTGTGTCTGGTGGCAGAGGTGGAGTGTTTGATGCATGTGTTTCATTAGTGTGCTTGATGGAATTGGAGTTGACTGTAGGTAAAATCTGACTAACAGGGACTGACATCAAACATAATAGGATTTTTATTGATATTGCCATATTGCTCATCACTGGCTGCCGCACATGTATGTACAGTCACTGAAAATAATAATCATGATTTGACATTTATTTGATGCTAATTTCTAAATGAGTTTGCACTTGGTCAATTTTTGCAAATGCCAACTTAACGGCAAAGAGACGCCACAGGAGTGGACCAGTGGTACTAATAAAGAAGAGAATGAACATGCTGCCTGTCCAATGTTGTAATTATTCCAACACTTTTTGTCATAAAAACTAAATTTAAGGTTTATGTGCTCTTTTGTTTGACCATGACCATAGTGCAACCCCAGCTTTCCAACATTTGAAAAAATAATGTTTGAGTCAATCAGATTGTTTTTCCGTTTTATCTTTTACGTTACCTATTCTATCTAATTATCAGCGTGCAATATTTATCACATCCCCTTAACGATCATGATCTCATGAATTCCGTTCTCGTCCCACCGCTAGACGAACATGCTCTTTGGTTAAGTGCCGAAGTGAGCCGTGTTGTCATGGGTGAAGATCTATGCTTCATTTAAACCCCTTATTTCCCACCTGCATTCAGGAGAGAGTGCAGTAGATGAGTATGAATAATGTAGGCAGATTTTAGAGTGGCTACGTCAAACACATGTTCTCGGCCGTGCACTAATGTAGAAACGCTTTAGCGCTGACAGCTGAGTGACTGCTGCTTCAATCTCCCACTCCACTTCTTTATCTTTCATTTTGTCTTACTCTTTCTTCGTTTTCTCCCTTTTTCACTTACTTTCTATCTGTCAGTCATCCTTTTTCTTCATATATCTCATTCTAAACATCTCTCGCTTTGTCCGTAATCGTTCTTGTGCGATGAGACATGGGTATTCAGGTGAATGGGATGTTTTGTGACGTTGATGTGCAACAGAGCTTGTTGTAGCATCAGGTTAGGGATAGAATTCAACTTAAGGTGACACTTCATCTGCATTGCTGCTGCTCTGTGTGAGGACTCCTTCCATAATGTAACATTGCTTGCTATTCAGTTGCATCTATCTTGCATCGTATGCTTCAGACTCTGAAGCGGCCCTGCTTCAGTAGATAATCTCGAACGGATTCTATAGATTTGTATCTTTTAGATCTGTAGCATCATGACTGTCCTGTACTTAACCCAGTATTTTCTGTTCATTCTCATGAACATGCTCAAAATAGTTTTATTCGCTACTGATAAATTCAATGATCAACGATGACCTGTATTATTAAATATAGACACAGTACAGGGAATTTATTTCTTCACATAGCTTGTTAGGAAACTGGGGTCAGAGCTCAGGGTGACATTCCTGACACAGAGAGGATTAAAGGCCTTGTTCAAGGGCCCAACAGTGGTAGCTTGTTGGTGCTGGGATTTGAACTCACAAGAACCTTAATCACTGAACCTCAGCCAATAAGTCTCCACTTCCCGTATATGATTGTCTAGTGTAATGATCAAAATCCAACACTCTAGTGTCTCCCAGAAGAGGAAAATTTCCTTTTGAGCCTGGTTCCTCTTAAGGTTTTTTTTTCCTTGTGCTGCCTCGGGGAGTTTTCCCTTGCTGCTCTGCATCTAGTGTGCTGATTAAGGACCTAGATCTAGACCCCCAGTTCTTTAAGGCTCCTTTATGACCTTTAAAAGTATTACACTTTTTGTGTTTTTCAGTTTTATCTACTTCTGAGTGACACTGTCAAGTATAAATACAGCAGATTTGTTGTTTCCTTTTGTTGCATTGAAGCAACAAGCATTTAGGTTTCTCTGTTTTTCTTGGATGCCGACCAATTATCTAGGAGTAGAGAGAACTTTATTGATCCTTTAGGAGAACTTGGTGTCACAATAGCCACAACAGACTAAAAAAATAAAAACACCACAACAGACTGAAAATATTCCATAGTAAGTAAGAACACAGATGTACACAAGTCTCTCTCCACATTATTACTTAAAGCAAACACCTGACACCGGGAGCTACGATGGCTGCTGTATTGTTTTCTGTTTGTTACCGAATGGCTGCAGGTGCTGAGATGTTTTAACAGAAGGTCAAGTCAATCATGGCAAAGGTAGAGGATGATGAGAGAAGGAAAGATGAAGGGTGTAGAAGAGCTCAGTGATGTTGGAGCTGTTGTTCTCGGTGTGTGTGAGAGCAAGTGTGTGCTGTTAGAAAGCAGTGCTGAGGCGTTTCTGATTTAAACTGGCACAGTGTTACAGTTCAGCTCTCTTGTACACCGCTTCGCTTCAGCACTCGGTTATCAGCAGAAATGTCAGAACACGCCGCCCTCTTCATCCACGCCCTTCCTCATGCATTCATACACACTGTCTTTTCTTTTTCTTCTCTTTTACTTTACTTTTCTTTTTAACCGCCTGCCTTTTTTGGAGCAGGTCTATAATACCAGGGTGTGGAGAGAAGGATGTAATTAGTGATCAGCCACAGGTCTCAGTGCCTTTATCCTGCTAACAACTCCAGCCCTGGCGGTGCTTTGTTCACACAGCCGTGTGCAGCGGAGTGTTATTCTTAGCACACTCACATGCGTGCACACACACGCACACACACACACACACTCACTCTGCTCCCCTGCACTTCAAAGGAACAAAGCAGTGAACTAATGGCAGTGCGAAGCAGGGAGTAGGAGACGGCTCCCTGCCTTAATCACGCTCGCCCACGCTCTTCCACCTCTGCTCCCTCTCCACCTGGCTGTCGCGCTCATTTGTGATGCCCTTCTCACTCGTTCTCCCTCTCTCTAATGCTACGTTTCAATGCAAGCATCCTCAGATAGGTGTGAGAGCGGCACAGTGAATTTGCTTTCCCGTGGTAAAGAAAGACGAGCAAATTACACTTTTATAGCCTTCTGTCACCATCCCTCGCTTCGACTATTACTCATCCCTCAGGCTGAGAGAGGGAGCAAGAGAACACTCTGTGTGACCTGAGCTGCGTGTGTGTGTTTGAGGTTGAAGGACAAATGTAGGTAGCTGTCTGTTTGAGACTCGTTCGGTGTTCTGAGCACTACAACTTTGGGAGTGTGTTGGCTGGATTGTGATTGCAGCTAAAGTTTGTGTGTGTCTGTGTGTGTTGCACTTTGCAGAGACTGTCATTTAGAATCCACTGGTGTCTTTATCAGCCATCTGTCTGCTGCAGATTTTGTCTCCCTTTCTCCTTCAACCCCTATTTTGTGAAACAAAGATGCTGCTGGATTTGTGCAGCACGCCGTTATATAGGCTTGTATGTTTGGTCCAGACTGGTGTAATCATCTACGTGTCTGTAAGCTCTATACCTTATCACTCCTCTTCATTGCTGTGATTCTCTTTAAAAATCTTTTATTCTTTCTTTAGTCGTATTGGTTTATTCATGATCTGCCCTTCCCTCCTCCTACTGTCATTGTATCCTGTCTTCTGCTGACATTTACTGTCAGATGCTCTCATTATTGAGTCCCTTCAGATTGCTGATTAAGAGGCGACCTCCCTCTGCCTTCCCTCCCTTTCTCGCCTTCTCTCATTTTCTGTACCTCTTTCTCACTCTCTTGATTGCTTGCACTTAGTGTTCTTCTCTGATTCATTTTTCCCCCTCCTGTCATGTCTTTGCTTTTTTTTGTCATTCACTCTGTGCTACTGTTTGACCTTTTCTTCCAAGTTCTCGGTTTCCTTTCCTTCATCAGTCATTCCTCCTCATTCTCTGCCTTTATAAAGGTCGTCAGGAGAAGTGTCTCTCTTTCTCCCAATGTCTCAGCTGTGATTTCACTTCCCAAGGACACTAAGTATTTCCTCCTTAATTATACACTCCGGGCCCACAGCTTGCCCCTCCCCTACCCCTCTACACACACACACACACACACACACACACACACACACACACACACACACACGTGCACTCTTCTGTCTCTGTCTCTGTCAATCTGTTTTTGTCTGTCCATCCATTGGGACATCTGTCTCTGTCCTTTTTCCATATTTTTTCTTTTCTTTTTCTCTTTCTATCTCTCCAGTTCTTTTTTCACCTTGCAGCTGTCTGTCTTTCTGTCTCTCTCCTCCCTTCATTTCTTTCTCTCATTCAGTCTGACGCCCTCTCTCTCCTTCTTGTCCTCTCTTAATCTCTTTTCTCTGTCTCTCAGTCTTTATCTGCTGTTGCCTTTATTTCTATCCATCACTCTGCAAAGGAGCCAACATCTGTGGCTCAGGCATCACACGTACGTGACCCCTTGCTCCAGCGATACAGACGATATCCACCTGAAAGAAACAACACCCTTTTGCTTTCTCACCTAATTACAGTTCACCTGGTAGAGAAGCCAGCCACCTGAGGGAGAGCGAATGTGGGCTTTGATGGACACATTGCTTCTGCTAGTGCTTACTTTTGTTGCACAGACTTAATCTAGATGAACTTTGGCTTGTAATTTAGTGAGCACCTTGAAGTGTGGTCAGTAAAATGAAGGAGCTTGTGCCATGCTTTTTTCTTACTGTTACACCCATGAAACAAAAAAAAAAAACTAATTCAAATTAAAGTCACTGGCTCAAATCTCGGCTCACATGAATCTATCTATGCTTGTATTAGATCTGTCACTTCTTCCTACAATTTGTCTCACACACACACACACACACACACACACACACACACACACACACACACACACACACACACACACACACACACACACACACACACACATTCTCGCAGTCACTAAATCACTAAATGTGTCTGTAGAGTGCAGACTCGTTGTCAGACACAGCCACAGTGTAATGACTGCTCTCTCAGTGCTCTCGGGTCAGGGAATGGGTTTGAAAGATAAAGGTCTGCGCCTGCTGATAAGAATGTTCTTGGCTGTTTGTTTAAAGCTGCTATTGACTCCCAAACTTGCACCAATTCTAATTACAAGTCTGAAAGTGTTATCTCCTAATTGATGACCCACATTGCCCTGCGTTTCCCAGCTTCTGTGTAATAAATTAGCACTCCCACGTAACTTCCTTTATCTCTGACGGGTTTGGACTCATTAAATGTTCCCATCCGTGAAACAGCGGGAGAGGAAAAAAAGCAGGAAGAACGTGGTTTGAAGCCTTAAGATCTAATATTCAGTACAGTTCAATATTCAGAAGTGGAAGCTTGAGTATATCTTACATACGTTGTGTTTATCAGGAATGAAAGCAGCCTGCAAGCTTTATGAAGGACAACACAGGCTCTGATGGAAGTGTAGTGCCGGTTGAGGACAATTCAGTAGCCTGGGGCCCTCAGCAGGGTTATGAGGTTTTTATTTTTTTTTTGTCAGGGATATGAAGTTTTTATTTTACGTTGTCCTTCAAACAAGTGGATTTAACAACCAGAGAAAAGGGGAAAAACTTTCACAGACAAAAGGGTTTTTTGTTGTGCATGTGTGACACAGTGATGGTGTAATAGCAGCAGGCTAATACCACAAAACCTCAACTAGGAGACGACAAAAACTGGCTGCACAGTCGTCCCCTGTCCTCTCCAGGAATTCTGAAATGCGTTTGTTTCCATTAACCTGCATTAATGCACTTTATCTATATGTCATTACATTACATCAGCCTAGTGCTTTTGTGCTTTTTAGCCTTCCAGGAAACCAAGACAAAGGACTAGGCAACGCGTCAGAGCTTCATTTGCCTTGTGCAATTGCTAATAAATTTGTGATTCACTGTGCTACAGACAGTACATTAAAACATTTCCCAACGAACACACATTAAACAGCGGTTAGTTCCGGTCCACTAATTTGATAGGACAAGTGGTGTTCTAAGGTTAATATAACACCATTAATACATAGAACAGTAGCTCTGTGTAACACTCCCACTGTTCATATCATAAATTTTCAGTTCTAACAGAATGTAAGCGTTGAATATTAAAAGTTTTTGACTTTTAGAAGTGTTTTTTTTTTTTTTGTTTGTTTGTTTTTGTTTTTAATCCATAATTTAAACACCAGCCGAAAAAAAAAGGGAGCTGAAAGTCTGAAGCCTAAATAACTGTTAGATAATGTAGCTGTGGAGTTTCATGCTGCTTTTTTCCTTGTATTAATGCATGGTGCTGTTTGGACTGAGCAGTAGCTCTGCCAACTGATTCAGAGGGCAATGCCACCACTTAGAATCAACATAATAACTCCCTTTTCACACCAGAGCTCTGTAGAAATGTGTGTGGAAGCTGCTGATAATTAGCACTGACATGCACAGATTAAGCCTGAAAAGGGCAGCTATGCTGATCTATTAGAAGCTTCTCATCACCTCCTTATTCACAGTAGAAGCTAAAGAGATTTTATGCCCTTTTTTTGGACGACTGTACTGTTTCGAGTGTGGTACACATCTAGAATGTGCAGGGTCTGAAGCCTCGAACGTTTCCCCCGAGCACAGGTCTCAGTAGGCTTGCTCCAGTCAGTAATGAGCGCCTTTGTTTGGCTGGCATTTAAGGCCAGGTGGTAGCTGTGGCATCACTTTGTGCCCTCTGACTGCTCATTAACTTGTGCCATCATTGCTGTTAATTAGCCGGCTTAGTGTCATAACATTAGCTAGCATCAAAATGCAGCTTTGGTGCTGGGATTGATTAAATGATGAGCTTTGTTTGAATTATGTGTATCGAATCCTGCAATTCTAAAACATTTTGGTTTTTGTACATGGATATAAATGATGGACTTCCTCATTCCTATTTTATATAAAGTGTTAAATTTAAACAATATGATAACCTAGTCTAAATGTATTGCACCGTAATTAACCAAATATTTGTTGTAAGACCTTTTCTACAAAAGTCTCTTTGTACATCATTTTATATATTTATTTATTCATTCATTCATTTTCTACTGCTTATCCAAACTACTCGGGTCACGGAGAGCCTGTGCCTTATTAAGGCATCATTCGGGCATCAAGGCAGGATACACCCTGGACGGAGTGTCAATCAACCTACCATGCATGTCTTTGGACCGGGGAGGAAACCAGAGTACCCGGAGGGCACGGGGAGAACATGCAAACTCCACACACACACAAGGCGGAGGCGGGAATCGAACCCCCAAACCTTGAGGTGTGAGGCGAACATGCTAACCACTAAGCCACCGTGCCCCCCTTTTTAAATCTAAAAGAAAATGAACAAATCTCCTGATGATCAAATTCCCTGATTTTATAAAAGGCAACACACAAAGTTTATGATGCAAAGGTAACTTCATAATTTCATTATTTCCTTTATCTTTTATTATATTTGGTTTCAATTACAACTTTGTAAATAATTCTGACTGCCCTAAATGTCCTTTCTCCTTGTCTTTCTCCTTGTCTGCTTTTCTTGTCTTTCGTTCTTCTCTGTTTCTCGACTCTGGGAAGCAGTGAGGAGACGGAGACAGAGTTGGAGGATGCATGCTAATTCCATCCCTGTGGCAGAGAGGGAAGAGTGCTAGGATCTAAAATGAGATTTGGTGGACCAACGGTGGCACTCCCACACAGTGTGTGTGTCGTTTTTTCCGTGTGTGTGTGTGCGCGTGTGTGGTTCTGTCTTTAGCCATTTCGTCATATCTCCATTTTTCCATTTAATCGTTCATCTCACACTTGGAAATATAAACACAATTCAGTGGGGAGAAGCGAGAGAAAGGGAGGAAATAGGGAAGAGAGAGAGAGACTGGTAGAACAATGTGTGTAGGAGAGCAAAAGGAAGGTGTGGAGGGAAGAAAGAAAAGTCATTTTGTATGTGTACCCAATTACTAGGCATCATGCCCAAAGTCACCTTCACTTCACCCCTTCCTTCATTCCCTCTCTCTCTGTCTCCTGGCTCTCACTCTCGCATTCTCTCTCTCACTCTCTCTGAACATGCTCAAAATAGAAAAGGCAGTATACTTACAGTGCACACACACACACCATGTCGAAAACACATTTCTTTTGTCTGTACACAGACAAAAGAATTATAGGTTGTGGAGTGTGTGTGCATGTGTCAGAGTTATGACTAGTAGGTGTTTGTGCACTAGACTACTGAAGTGTTTGTGTCTGTCAGACTTGAGGGGTGTGTGTGAGTGGGTGTGTGAGTGTGTGAGTGAAAGTGTCAGCCTCATGGCCCAAGGGTTGTGCACACGCCCCGCTGTGTTTCTGCTGATGAGCGACGGCGAATCCTCCCCTGGCCCATGACCTCATTAGAACAACCTCGTTAGAGCCTCGTTATGGACTGCCTCTTAATTAAGAGACCGCTGCCTGCTCTCGCACACCCACACGCGTACACTAATTCTTCGTCGCCTGCTCTTTGTGCCCTTATAAGAACAGGAATAAGGACAGAGAGAGATAAAGTGAAAAGAAGAGGGAGAGTTAAAGGTACATGTGGAAAGTTCAACTTTTATTGCTTTTTTAGAATAGCTGTGGAAGATATGGTGGGATTGCAGGAGGGACAAACTTGCATGGAAAAAAGTTTCAACTGGGAAATACATTATGCAGATTTCAAGCATGAGCTGCGTAGCAGAAGTACATATTGTATATGAGGATAGGAGTCGGTTTGTATAGTGTTTTTTTTATATTATTCTTACCATGTTTTGAGACTCCTCATGGTTGAAATGTCACACAAAATTGCTCTACAACTTAAATTCTTCACGTTGAATTTGAAGCCTGACTATACAGCTCTGTAAACAAAATTCTAGCAAAGACGTTCTCTATGAATTGTTAGAGATATTCAGTGCGGTTGAGGTCAGGGCTCCGTGAAGGCCACTTGAGATTTTTCACTCAAACCTTGGCAGACCATGGTATCATGTACACATTGTGTGCTCGCAACCTTGGGGCAACAGTTACGGGAAGAACCACCAATGGATATGGTCATATGGTTAGGGGTTCATACTTTTGTTCATATATTGTACATCACATATTTCTGTTACTTTTGTGCTTGACATGAGACTGAACTGATTGTGTCGCACATAGTTGGTTCGAGGTCGCGTGCTTGGTCAAAAAAACTGCAGTAAATGAACGTATAGCTGTACAGCGCATGTGCGTACATCACAAGTGAGAGTAAGGTACAAAAGGAGGTCTGTGTTGTTGGAGGTGTTGGAGGGTGTCTAATCTGTAGATCTAGAATAAGCACGTATGTGCTTCTGCTTCAACACTCTTCATTCAGGGACTGGAGTTACGTGTGTGTGGGTGTTGGGTGGGTGTGTGTGTGTGTGTGTGTGTGTGTGTGTGTTCGTTCATGTTCAGAGCAGTTAGATGCAGGTTTAAAGTTTAATAAAGCTGTCAGTGCTCAGTGAATCTGTAAGGCTTAACCAGAGCTGACACATTTGGTATAACAGACACCAGAGCCGCTGTTTCCAACTCTCTCTCTCTCTCTCTCTCTCTCTCTCTCTCTCTCTCTCTCTCTCTCTCTCTCTCTCTCTCTCTCTCTCTCTCTCTCTCTGTGTCTGTCTGTCTGTCTCTCTCGCTTGCTCCCCCCCGTCCTGTGTCTGTCTGTCAGTCGGTCTCGGTACGTCTGTCTCTCTCTCTCTCTCTCACTCTTTCTCTCTCTCTCTCTCTCTCTCGCTCCCCCCCTCCTGTGTCTGTCTGTCAGTCGGTCTCTGTACGTCTGTCTCTCTCTCTCTCTCTCTCTCTCTCTCTCTCTCTCTGCCTTTCTGTCTCTCTCTCTGTCTGTCTGTCTCTCTCTCTCTCTTGCTCCCCCACGTGTCTGTCTGTCAGTCGGTCTCTGTATGTCTGTCTCTCTCTCTCTGTCTGTCTGTCAGTCGGTCTCTGTTTGACTGTCTGTCTCTCTCTCTCTCTCTCTCTCTGTGTGTCTGTCTGTCAGCCTCTCTCTCTCTCTCTCTCTCTCTGTGTGTGTGTGTCTGTCTCTCTGTCTGTCTCTCTGTCTGTCTGTCTCTATTTCTCTCTCTCTCTCTCTCTCTCTCTCTCTCTCTCTCTCTCTCTCTCTCTCATACAGACACACACTTTCACCGGCACATCTAGCCACAGTGTACTCATCTCTGCAGTGAGTTGTATCTGATTACCAAGCCAGCATTTGATGTATTTGTAGGTATTATGTATTGAATAAGAGCCTGTTTTTATACACAGTTGCATGGCTGTTAAATCTCAGTAGTGATTTCTCTGTAGGTCTCAGTAGTAATAGGCTTTAGTCATGTAGCTGCAGTTAAAGTTACAACTTTAACACAAAACCAAAAATGGTAGCTACAAGCAGAGGATGTTGCAGCTCCTGATGCAATATAATCCTGATTCCCGCCACAGGCTTACTTAGGCAAGGGTTATGTTTGCTTTTAACTGCGTGTACACATTCTCAAGACACTGCATTGGTTCAGCACATGAGCTGTGCATGTAAGTCTTACTCTGGTGTTGCACATGGTGAATAACCTAGAGCCAGTGTCTCAAGTTACATGCATATTGTCTTTTCTAGTTCGTTTTAAGTTTTAACATTAACTATTTTATGAGTGTAAACCTGATGGACAGTGATGATTGGCCTTTTGTTCGATAAGACTTTGAATGTTTAAGATGTACAGGTATACCAGAGATACGTAACATGTATAAACTGTAGTGTTAGATGTAAACACTAGGACTGTGTTTTTGTCATTTTTACCTTTGAAGGACAGAAAGTCCATAAGATTTTATTTATATTCTTTTTTGGCTGGCTAACAATGACTGCAGTGTGTGAATGTGTGCATGATGGCCTGAGCCTGAGCCTGTCAGAATGAAGGAACATTGAAGTGTATGGCCAAGTTATTTCAAACTCATCTCTGTTTTTCACCTCCCAGGGTTTATGCCATATGTATGTGTTGTAGCTCTACTGCTGATGTTCATCTGTAGCAGAGCTGAGTACTTGGTTAAATATTTCAAGTGAGTAAAATCCAAATGCTTATTTTTAAAACTAGGAAGACAGCTCTATAACACACAATGCATGTAAACGCACACACACACACACACACACACAACTCTGAGCAATGTTCTGATGCTACTTATAAGCATTTGAATGACAGATGTTCAAATTTGGTGAGTGACTTTTTTTATGAGCATAAAACAGCGTGTGTGTGTGTGTGTGTGTGTGTGTGTGTGTGTGTGTGTGTGTGTGTGTGTGTGTGTGTGTGTGTGTGTGTGTGTGTGTGTGTGTGTGTGTGTGTGTGTGTGTGTGTGTGTGTGTGAGTGAGAGAGAGAGATCGCACGCATGCAGTGCTGTTGGCAACACCATGGGCTTGGCCTGGTCAGACACCATGACAGGTTTGAGTTATGCGCTGATGACAAGACATCCAAAAGGAATGAACCCCAAAGTAGTCTGTCTGTCTCTGTCTGTCTCTCGCTCTTCTTTCTCACCTCATACACACATCTGAAATCCCACCAGAGCTGCTACAGAGGCTGACATTTCTGCTCTCGTGGGGAAACTGGCATGTTTGTCTGTATGAGAGCAGTCAATCCTCCCTGCTGTTCTCAGGATGCGGAGGACACGACTTACTGAGTGCTTCCAGAGGATACAAACTTGACAGTTCATATTATAGGAGTTATATACACCTAATTTTAAACCATTTCACACCTTTCCTCGGTTAAAGAGATGATTCAGATTGGCGTACAAAATTGGTTTGGTTCCAGCACTGAAATAC